>NC_057807.1:250911385-251211385 GCF_018294505.1 Triticum aestivum
AAGACTATTTAAGCTCATAGGTAGGTAAGGGGTAATATGGTGGAGCTGCGGCAAGCACTAAGCATATATGGTGGCTAACATACGCAAGTGAGAGCGAGAAGAGAAGCAACGCATCGGTCGAGAAGCTAGAAGCGATCAAGAAGTGATCCTGAAACTACTTACGTCAAGCATAACTCAAACCGTGTTCACTTCCCGGACTCCGCCGAGAAGAGACCATCACGGCTACACACGCGGTTGATGCATTTTAATGAAGTCAAGTGTCAAGTTATCTACAACCGGACATTAACAAATTCCCATCTGCCTCATAACCGCGGGCACGGCTTTCGAAAGATTATATACCCTGCAGGGGTGTCCCAACTCAGCCCATCACAAGCTCTCACGGTCAACGAAGGATAAACCTTCTCCCGGGAAGACCCGATCAGTCTCGGAATCCCGGTTCGCAAAACATTTCGACAATGGTAAAACAAGACCAGCAAAGCCACCCGACTGTGCCGACAAATCCCGATAGGAGCTGCACATATCTCGTTCTCAGGGCACACCGGATGAGACAGGCTACGAGTAAAACCAGACTTCGAGTTTCCCCGAGGTGGCCCCGCAGGCGGCTCAGTTCGGACCAACACTCGAAGGAGCACTGGCCCCGGGGGGGGGGGGGTTAAATAAAGATGACCCTTGGGCTCGCGAAAACCCAAGGGAAAAGGGCTTAGGTGGCAAATGGTAAAACCAAGTTTGGGCCTTGCTGGAGGAGTTTTATTCAAAGCGAACTGTTAAGGGGGTCCCATAAATCACCCAACCGTGTAAGGAACGCAAAATCAAGGAACATAACACCGGTATGACGGAAACTAGGGCGGCAAGAGTGGAACAAGTCACCAGGCATAAGGCCGAGCCTTCCACCCTTTACCAAGTATATAAGGTGCATTAATTTAAACAGGAGATATTGTGATATCCCAAAATATCCATGTTTCGACCAGGAACAAACTTCATCTTCACCTGCAACTAACAACGCTATAAGAGGGGCTGAGCAAAAGCGGTGACATAGCCAAACAACGGTTGCTAGGACAGGATGGTTAGAGGTTTGACATGGCAATAGGGAGGCATGGTAAACAATGGCAGGTAGAGCTAACATAGCGATAGAGCGAGTACTAGCAAGCAAAGATAGAAGTGATATCGAAGGTATGGTCATCTTGACTGCAAGGTTCTCAGAGTAGTCGAAGGCTTGATCCTCGTAAGCGTACTCAACAGGTTCCTCGTAAGTGTTCTCGTCTCCCGGCTCTACCCAAAGCAAGAACACAAGCAAAGGAACCACAATAAATCACGGTGCAATGCACAAGCAACATGATGCAATACATGTCATGCTATGTGAGAGGTGATATGCAATGCATATGCGTGCTTCGGAAGGAAAGATGATGAAGAAGGCATCAACTTGGCAAACCAAGTATGCCGCTGGAAAGATGAGATGATTTCGCTTGAAATCGATATAAAGATCACCGGATTCGGGTGCACGGTTTGCAAATGACAAGCACGACAAGATATGATGCAAACTGCTTAAAACAGCAACATGGCCACTTGGATGCAAAGTATAAATAAGCTATAGCACCCAAACATATGAACAAAATGCATAGCAGTGATGTACAGGAGATGCTCTACGAAACATGAACACTGAGCTCAATCTAAAAACCACTAGAGCATGACTAAAATAGCATGGCAATAAAGCAAGAGATAACAGTTTCTACAGACTTAGTGGAATTACTAGACATAGCAGAAACAGATTCATCATGGCATCTCTACAGGCTTGATCAACTCACTACCAGGCATGTCATGGCATGGAACAAGTACTAGCATGAAGTAGGCATGGAAATGAAGCTACTCATGTGCAAAACAATCAACTAGCATATTTGCATGAACAAACACATAAGAGACAAAACAGCAATATGAAGTGAGATGACATGATTATGAACTTGCTCAAATGCAGAAACTAATGCCACCACTGGATTGGTGGGATTTTTCTACCCCAAAAACATATATAATATGTTAGGGTTGCTGTAGAAAAATCATCACAAATGCACAAAGATAAACCTGCCCTAAATGGTAATATGACAGAAATGGCATTTTCCATATTTGGAAACGTCCAGAAATGGACTTGCCCGAAAAGGACAGATTCCATATGCCAGAAATGGAATATTCGCTGGGAACCAAAAATAAACAAATAATAATAAATAAAATAAAACAAACAGGCTAAGAGAGTATGACAGGTGGGGCCACCCTGTCATACTCACAGTGCAAGAAACAGGAAAAAGGGGGGAAGAAATATGCAGCCGCGGGGGATCGAACCCGTGTCTCCCCGGTGTGGTACTGCAACGGCAACCACTGGGCTAGCTATGCGCTACTAGTAAGGAAAGGGGTTCGGCCCCTTTTAGATAGACACCAGATCGAGCTCCTCTATTGCAAACAAAGAAGACGACGACGCCGGCGAGGGCAACAGCGGCAACCAGCGGGCACAGGGACTCCGGCGGGCGTGCGGAAAGGGGGTAAGGATGCATGCAGCTACGAGGGGATGCAGGGGCGCTCGAGCTCGGGCAGTTGCTCGACTCGGGGCCATGGCGTCCGCGGCGAGCGACAGCAGCAGCTACGGCGACACAAGGAAAGGCTGAGTGCGTGCGGGAGCACGAACGAGCGGCGCGAGCGAGCTGCGGGAGCACGACAGGGGGGATCCAGAGCGGGGACACGCAAGCACTACACGGTTGAACAACACTGCACAATTAAATTCAGAGATCGCCGGAGCACTGCGAGCGCGGGAAAGACATGGATCGGATGCGCCTTACGAGTGCCTAAATGCCATGGGAAGGATGGGAGAGGGAGGTGCATGACCAAGCTCACCCAAGGACACGAAGTGGTCGACGGAGACGAGCTGACATCGACGAATTGGAGCTCTGAACCTTGGCGCGATCCTGACCGAGAGGAAGGTGGAAGCAGAGGACGTCGAGGAACTCGTCGTCCGGGGCACCGTAGTCGACGTCGCGGAAGAAGACGACGACGAGGAAGAAGAAGGACACGATCTACGGGGTTGGGGGTGACCGGAGAGCACGCCGGCGACGAGGTGCGCTCTCGGGTCCGCTCGGGACGGAGCGGTTTTGGTGGATCTGGTGGTTCTACTCACCTGGCGGCGGCGACGAGAGGAAGAGGGAAACCCTAGGGTTGTGTGGACAAGGAGAGGGGTTAAAAGGGAGGCTAGGGCGACGGGTGGAGCACGGCGTCGACGCGGCCGTGGCCATGTGCGCGCCCGGCGTGCGAAAAGGTGAGGGGCGGGTGCGCTGTAGCCAGAGGCTGGCTAGTGGGGGCACGGGTGACACGTGGGCGTACGGGCGCCTGGGGTAGCGTCGCGGCTGGGTGAGAAACGACGAGGGCGCGAGCGGGCGGCGCACGGGCTGGCAGGCTGGCTGGCTGGGTGGCGGGCAGAAGCTGGCTGGGCTGCGGGAGGCCCAGAGGGGCTGCTGCGCTGGCTGCTGCTTCTTTTTCTATTTTTTCAAACAGAAATAGAAACAGAAAAGCACAGGGTAAAAGGAGAGGAGTTAGAGTATAAAGAAAATATTCTCAAACTCCTGGAATTCTCCACTATTTTAATAAATTGCATTGGGCATTTTTAGAGGTAGAAAAATAAGACAAGTTTGAATTATATTCAAACTTGTGTCATTTTTGAACCTGACCAAAACAACTTCAAATAAGGAGATATTTGGCAGAGAGGCTTAGGGCATGGAGCAAGATTTACAGGGAGAAGATGAACATTAATAGAGAAAGGAAAATAGCACTTGATAAAAGAAGGAAGTAAAGGGAAGGAAGGAGAAGTGATGGTGCAATGGTTTGAAAGGGGGACAAGGTCATGCCCATGATGCTCATGGCAACAACATGAATGACAAAATGCAACATGAGATGGCATGAGATGAAAATGCACTATATGATGATGACATATGATGGCTAAAAGGAATATGACAAGAAGCACAAATGCAATATGGTAAGGAGAGCATGACAATGAAAAGAATAAACCACATAACCAAACAAGATGAGGCCAAACATGATAAAACCCACAAGAATTGGATGTAGGTCAAGTTGATATATTGCCAAATTGGGACATGATACATCTGGGGTGTTACAAGATAGTCTATGACTTTGCTACCAACATCTAATATAGTTTTGCCCTAAGTAAAAACTTAACAGCAATTAAAACACTAAACTAATAAGTTAACAGAAAATAGAATTGTAAAACAACTAATTTAACAGAAAGTATTTTTCATAAACTTTTAGTAGCAAAAGGAAACAAACAAAAAGCTTTTATAAAACTCTAACTATGACCTATACAAGTTTTCATACAAAACTAACAAAAATAAAATTTTAAAATAAGAATAAAATTTCTTTTGTTGACAAACAGAAACAAAACTAAATTTGTCAAAAGTGACAAAAAGAAATAATTTAAAAACAATTAAAACTATAAAGAAAAGGTTAAAACAAAACTAGAACTAAAACAATACTATTTTCCTAAAAACCTAATTTAAAATAAACAAAAACAAATAACTATATGCTACTGGATAGACAAAACCATAATAAAACAGTAGCAAAAAAAATCAATCAAAAATACTTTGTAAAACTCAAAATATGACAAAATTATTGATTTGAAAAAAGTTCATCAAATTAAAATTTAAACTACTCAAATTTGAAACTAAGTACACAAACAGAAAACTCAACAAATTTGTGACACAATGCAAAAACAAACACTCAAATTGGATCTAAACACAAAAAGTTATTGAAGTTCTAAAAACAGAACTATTCTATTATTGAAACAGAAACGAAATAAAATAAAATAAAACTAAACGGGCAGGTGCTATGTGGCCTACTGCTATTGGGCTAAGAGATGGGCGTTCGGTAACTAAACCGCGCGCGGCCGATACTTAACAAAACCACACGTGCTAGTAAAACAAAAACCGACCAGCTAAACAAATTAGATCTAAACTAAACTGATCTAGTATAAAAACTAACTGTTCAATCTAATCTAATCACGACTTTATAAACTAGATCAGACGGACGAGGAGGGAGAGAGAGCTCACCGCGGTGGTGGTCGAGGGCGAGGACGTCGGGCGACGATGGTGGCGGTGCTCCGGTGATCTTCGGCGTCGGTGGGGTGGCCAGGGAGATGAAGCAGACGATGGCGCATCCAACGGTGGTCGTGGTGTCGGTGGAGGTGGTCGGAGACGGTCAGCGACAAGCTCGAGGCGGCGGTGGCATTCGGGCGTCGGTGATGACGGCGTTCCCGTGGCGCAGGAGCTCAGACAGTGGCGGAGCCAGCTATCTGGCAAGGCCTGGCAGCTGCCACACCTAAATTTGAACCAAATGTACTAATACGCCTATGTGCTAGACATGGACCTGGTACTACAAGTACGTAGCTGGTGGGGATGATGTAAAACTCTGCCGAACAGAGTACGAGTACATGCATGATAATAGAATATGGTATTTAAATTTGGATTTCAGTTGTATTTGCAAAATACAAAGTATTTATATATCTAATATTCTAGACAGTTTTTGGTCAGTTGCATTTTACATGCTTTTCTCGTTCATAAGCTCCGCCACACCTGAAAATTATTTCTGCATTCGCCACTGAGCTCAGACGAGTGTGTTGGGTGGTGCAGGCGAGCGAGGGGGCGGGGGGTTGGTGGTGGGTTCGGACGGTGACGAGGTGGTCGGGGTCGAGCGCTGCAGCAGCAATGGCAGGCGGTGGAGCCCGGGCTCCGGCAAGCAATGGCGGCGAGCGGAGAGGGGTTCGGGGGTCGGTAAGGGGCGGAATGTGGTAAGGGGAGGGGTATATATAGGGGGAAATACTTGGAGGAGGGGGAAGATCGGGGATACGCGATCCCGAGAAGATCGGGATTCTGGCGGCGCGACGGCGGTGGTTCTGGTGTGGGGAGGTAGAAGATTGCGGGAGGGGCGATCGGGCAGTGGGGCCCAGCGGTTAGCGGCACTAGGGTGAGCGAGAGAGGAGCGGGCGGCCGAGCCCTAGCGCTTTGGCGCTCGCGCAGCTGTGGCCCGGTGCGTTGAGGGAAGAGAGAGAGAGGAGCAGTGCTGGGCTTCGGCCTAGTACTGTTCGAAGGATTTTTTTTAAACAACAAAAAAATCGAAAGAAACAACAATTAAACTATATATATATAGGCATATAATATATCAAAATTTATAAAAACATTTCCTACAACATGAACTTTTTTCGAGGTTCAAATAAAATCCACAAAAATTGACAAAGGCCAAACAATGTTGTTGTTGCAATAAAACCCTATAAAAGCATTTTTTTAAATACCAAAATGATTTCAAATTTATTTCTCTCCACTTTTCTACTGTAGGGAATCATTTTACCCTATTTTCCATGTATTATACTTTTGGAGAAAAATAATTTGAATAAAAGCCAAATAACTCCAAATTGAAAGTGGTTTTCAAAAAATACTTCAAAGGAACTTTCAGTTTGCTTCTTTTAAACTTCCAACTCATATTTCATATAATTTGAAGACGTCATATAATCTTCTCTCTAGGGTTTTGTGATGAAATGAATCTGAATTCATTGAGATCAAAATGCTAAGTGAAAGTCTGGGAAAGTCATTTCATTCCCTCTCATTCAACTTTCAAAAATTTTCAAATCTCACTCAATTTCACACAATCAATCACTCAACAATCACAAAAACAATCAAAGTTATTTATTTAATATAACATTCCATAATTTAGAATTTTGGGATGTTTCAAGTTCATCTCTTGTTTCCGATCTTTCTCTCAAAACCTCAAATTGGTACCTGTGGGTTGCTAGTAGTGTTGATTACTCCTTGTAGTTGATACTAGTTGGTTTATTCGATGGAATATCATATGTTAAGATCCTCAATGATAATTAATACTCCTCTGATTATGAACATGAATATGCTTTTGAGTAGTTATGTTTGTTCCTGGGGACATGGGAGAAGTCTTGTTATAAGTAATCATGTGAATTTGGTATTCGTTCGATATTTTGATGAGATGTATGTTGTCTTTCCTCTAGTGGTGTTATGTGAACGTCAACTACATGACACTTCACCATTATTTGGGCCTAGGGGAATGCACTGGGAAGTAATAATTAGATGATGGGTTGCTAGAGTGACAGAAGCTTAAACCCTAGTTTATGCATTGCTTCGTAAGGGGCTGATTTGGATCCATATGTTTCATGCTATGGTTAGATTTATCTTAATTATTCTTTCATAGTTTAGGATGCTTGCGAGAGGGGTTAATCATAAGTGGGAGGCTTATTCAAGGAAGGGCAGCACCCAAGCACCGGTCCACCCACATATCAAATTATCAAAGTAACAAACGTGAATCATATGAGCATGATGAAAACTAGCTTGATAGTAATTCCCATGTGTCCTCGGGAGCTCTTTGCAATATATAAGAGTTCATTCAGGCTTGTCCTTTGCTACAAAAAGGATTGGTCCACCTTGCTGCACCTTAGTTACTTTTGTTACTTGTTACCCATTACGAATTATCTTATCACACAACTATCTGCTACCGATAATTTCAGTGCTTGTAGAGAACACCTTGCTGAAAACTGCTTTCCATTTCCTTCTACTCCTTGTTGGGTTCGACACTCTTACTTATCAAAAGGACTACGATAAATCACCTATACTTGTGGGTTATCACATCCCCTCTTTCTTCTAACAATCATCAGTAAATTTACTTGGAGCTATATTTTTATTCGTCACGTGATTTGTGCAAATTCTTGGAGCGTCTTTTGTTTTTCTTTTTCATTTTTTCTTTTATGCACAATGCTGGTGTGAGGTAGTCCTTGGTTGGTTTATAGAATGCTTCATGCACTTCACTTATATCTTTTGAAGTTTGGATTGTCTGTTTCTCTACACATAGAAAACCGCCATTTGTAGAATGCTCTTTTGCTTCACTTATATTTGTTAGAGCGTGGGCTTATCTTCTGCAGAAAGAATTAAACTCTCATTCTTCACTTATATCTATTTAGAGAGTTAACAAGAATTGGTCATTCACATGGTTAGTCATAAATCCTACATAAAACTTGTAGATCACTGAATATGATATATTTGATTCCTTGCAATAGTTTTGCGATGTAAAGATGGTGATATTAGAGTCATGCTAGTGAGTAATTGTGGATTGGTAGAAATACTTGTGTTAAGGTTTGTGATTCCTGTTGCATGCACGTATGGTGAACCGTTATGTAATGAAGTCGGAGCATGATTTATTTTCATGATTGTCATCCTTTGTGTGGAGGTCGGGAGCGCACGATGGTTAACTCCTACCAACCTCTCCCCTAGGAGCATGCATGTAGTACTTCATTTCGATGGCTAATAAATTTTTGCAATAAATATGTGAGTTATTTATGACTAATGTTGAGTCCATGGATTATACACACTCTCACCCTTCCACCATTGCTATCCTCTCTAGTACCGTGCAACTTTCGCCGGTGCATTAAACACACCATATTCCCTTCGTCAAAACAGCCACCATACCTACATATTATGACATTTCCATAGCCATTCCGAGATATATTGCCATGCAACTTCCACCGTTCCGTTTATTATAACATGCACAATCATTGTCATATTGCTTTGCATGATCATAAGATAGCTAGCATGATGTTTTCATGGCTTGTCCAGTTTTTTATGTCATGGCTACGCTAGATCATTGCACATCCAGGTACACTTCTTGAGGCATTCATATAGAGTCATATTTTGTTCTAGTATCGAGTTGTAATTCTTGAGTTGTAAGTAAATAAAAGTGTGATGATCATCATTATTAGAGAATTGTCCCATGTGAGCAAAAGATGCCAAAGAAGCCCAAATAAAAAAAGAGGCCAAAGAATCCCAAACAAAAAAAATGAAAAATTGAAAAAATGAAAAAAAATGGGAGAAAAAGAGAGAAGGGACAATGTTACTATCCCTTTTCCACGCTTGTGCTTTGAAATAGCACCATGTTCTTCATGATAGAGAGTCTCCTATTTTGTCACTTTCATATACTACTGGGAATTTTTCATTATAGAACTTGGCTTGTATATTCCAATGATGGGCTTCCTCAAATTACCTTCGTTCTTCATGAGCAAGCAAGTTGGATGTGATGGCTCGTGTCCGCGTCAATATTTTCCCCGAAGAGGAAGGGATGATGCAGCACATCTATGGTATGTATTTCCCTCAGTGATGAGAACAAGGTTATTGAACCAGTAGGAGAATCATGCAACACTATGTAAATGGTACCTACACACAAAGAACAAATACTTGCAACCCAACGCATAAGAGGGGTTGTCAATCCCTCCCGGGTAAAAGATAGATAAAATTGTAGTAGATTGGATAAATAGATCTCGCGGGAAAGCGAGATAAAATAAATAACAAAAAATGCACCAAGGTATTTTTGGGTTTTTGGATTAATAGATCTGAAAATAAAAGAGGCAAATAATAGATCGGAAAGCAAATATGATAAAGAAGAGACCCGGGGGCCGTAGATTTCACAAGTGGCTTCTCTTGAGAAAAATTGCATACGGCGGGTAAACACATTACTATTGGGGAATTGATAGAACTTCAAATAGTTATGACGATATTCGGGCAATGATCATTATATAGGCATCCCGTCCAAGATTAGTAGACCAACTCCTGCCTGCATCTACTACTATTACTCCACACATCGACCGCTATCCAGCATGCAGCTAGTGAATTTAGTTTGTGGAAAAACGGAGTAATGCAATAACAATGATGACATGATGTAGACAAGATCTATTCATGTAGGAATAGACCCCATCTTGTTATCCTTAATAACAATGATCAATACGTGTCTTGTTGCCCCTTCTGTCACTGGGAAAGAACACCGCGTGACCGAACCCATCACAAAGCACCTCTTCCCATGGCAAGAAAAATTGATCTAGTTGGCCTAACTAAACAAAAGATTCGAAGAAGAAATACGAGGCTATAAGTAATCATGCATAAGGGATCAAAACTCAAATAACTTTCATGGATAAAATAGATCTGATCATAAACTCAAAGTTCATCGGATCCGAACAAACACATCGCAAACAGAGTTACATCTAATAGATCTCCAAGAGACCATTGTATTGAGAATCAAAAGAGAGAGAGAGAGAGAGAGAGAGGAAGCCATCTAGATATTGTCTACGGACCCGTACGTCTACAATTAACTACTCGCGCATCATCGGAGAGGCACCAATGAGGATGATGAACCCCTCCGTGGTGGTGTCTAGATTGGATCTCGTGGTTCTGGAACTTACCGTGGCTGGAATTCTGTTTCGTCGACTCCCCTAGGGTTTTTGGATTTTTAGGGGTATTTATAGAGCAAAGAGGCAGTGCAGGAGGCCACCGAGGTGGGTACAACCCACCAGGGCGCGCCTGGGCTCCTAGGCACGCCCAGGTGGGTTGTGCCCCCCTTGGGGCACCCCTCTGGTAGTCTTTGGCCCAACTTGTTCCTTCTGGTCCAGAAAAAATCTCCAAAAGTTTTGCTGCATTTGGACTCCGTTTGGTATTGATTTTCTACGAAGTAAAAACAAGCAAAAAACAACAACTGGCACTTCACACTCTGTCAATAGGTTATTCCCAAAAAAATATAAAGTATAAAATTATCGTAAAACATCCAAGAATGATAATATAACAGCATGGAACAATCAAAAATTATAGATACGTTGGAGACGTATCAGCATCCCCAAGCTTAATTTCTACTCATCCTCGAGTAGGTAAATGATAAAACAGAATTTTTTATGTGGAATGTTTCCTAACATGTTCATCACATATTCTTTTCTTTCGTAGCATGGACATTTGGACTTTTATATGATTCAAAGCAATTGTCTGGTTTTGACATGAATATTTCAATACTCAAGCATATCAACAAGCAACCATGTCTTTCAAAATATCAACACTAAAGCAAGTTATCCCTAGCCCATGATGCTCAATCATTGATCCATTCAAGAAACACACTTGTATATGAGCTACACCCAATGCTCAAGTACGATCATAGTGCCCCTTAGTTGGTGCTTTATAAGAGAAGACGGAGACTCGGTTTTTTGTATAAAGTAATTTGAAAGGCCCTTCGCAGAGGGAAGTAGGGATTTGTAGAGGTGCCAGAGCTCAAAGCGAAAAAGATTAAGATAAAACATTTTGGGTGTCAACGAGAACGATTGAGTACTTCCCAATACTTTCCATGCTAGATATATCATAGGTGGTTCCCAAACAAAAATAAAAGTTTATTTCTTTTTCCACCATACTTTCACATTCCACGGCTAACCGTATCCACGGGTGCCGTCCATACCATCACTTTCCAAGGAATTTATTATTTGACAACATAAATTAAATTCATTTTCCATTTCAGGACTAGGCATCCCTAGTACCTTTGTCGTACTCTCGTGCAATGACAAGTGTATAAACACTCATCTTGAGAATAATACATCTAGCATGCCAAAATATCAGCCACCCTGTCGGTGTACAAAAGTAGGGGCCTACCTTTTGACCCCTTTACTTATGCACGGGCAGTCAGAGCCACCTGCCACGACCACACATGAGCAAGGAAAGAGAGGGAAGCCGCAGAAGAGCCAAGGCCACAGGGACAAGCAAAGCAAAATAACAAAGGACCAAGACCACAAAGGTTGCACGGGCAATGCAGGTTGCCCCGGCAAGGACCGTTGCCGAGGGCAGCCCCAGCAGCCTCGGCAAGGTCCTTGCCGGGGCAGCTCGTCCACACCCGCTGAGAGAGCCACCTTCGAGCCCACCGACGCTGAGCAGTCGCGTTGGGACAGGGTTCGGGAGGCACCTCCGTGGTGGCATGCAGATCTTTGTGAAGACATAGAGCAATCAAGATCAAATGGGGATATGAAGGCAACCGTCCCCACCGAAGAAACCCACAGGACCCCCCGTCAAGATCCTTGCCGGGGAAGCCGGCGCGCTGCGGCAAGACCCTTGCCGGGCCACCCGGCAAGACCATCACCAAGCGTCCCGGCAAGGCCACAGCCAGGCCCGCACCAGCCAAGTTCCTACCACCGTTCATACGCAGCCACCGACCCAACCAGCTGGGCAGGCACCTGTGTGGCAGCATGCAGACCTTTGTGGAGGCTCCACCACCGCGCCACCTCAGCTGCCTGCCTGCCTACATGGCGCTGCATGCGTTGCTAGCCGGGGCGTGTGCCGAAGCCAGGAGGGGCGGCGATAGACGGGACGGGCCTCACCCCCGTCCCCCAGTAAAGTGACGGACACCTAAGCCCCGCATTTAATGCATCTTGTCTTGTAATACTAGCGATAACCTCGCAACACTATAGCACTTTCCACCTCCTGTGTGCCACTGTGGTAGCCCCTTTCACCTATAAAAGGAGGCCCATGGCATACTGAGAGGGGATTCGGCTCTTTTGAACCTCGCAGCACCCAGAGCTAGTTCGTGAGCTCAAGAACACTAATACAACCACCAAAGCAGGATCATAGGGTTTTATGCATCTTTGCGGACCAAACCTGGGTAAATCCCCTGTGTGCCATCCCCTAGTCCCGCTCTTCTCACGATTCTGCGCCCCGCAACCGCATAAGGGATTCCAGTGATCCCATAGGTGTCGTTTCCCGCCGACATCTTTGGCGCGCCAGGTAGGGGGCAGCGCTATTGTGAGAATATGGTCTAGCAGTTGGCCTAGCTATCCTTCATCACCATGTCTCCTAAGAAGAAGAGGACCACGGCGATCGGTTCGTCTGGGACCAAGTTGTCGGCACCGGTGCGGACCAGGCGCTTTCCCATCTTCTTAACCTAAAATGAAGGGGTACCCCCGGGAAGAGATCCAGTGGAGACAGCTGGGCCTGTAGCTCAGACGATTAGAGCACGTGGCTACAAACCACAGTGTCGGGGGTTCGAATCCCTCCTCGCCCACAGCCTTCCAAAGGGGGAAGGGCCTTTACTTTCCCCCTGAGGGTAGGAAAATGAGTTGATACATAAATGCACATATAGTAAGTATTTGGATCTTCCTGCGAGACTGTTCTTTTCGTCGAAGAAAGAGAACACTTCTTTTCTTTTTTTTGATTCAACAAATGCAAGTTCGTCTTCATCTGATTTGTCAATGGGAAAACAAAATCATGGGTGGAGGAAGAGGCTGTGATCGATAAAGGGGACGATGATGACTTCCATATTTCTATGGATTTTCTCTCATTATAAATCGAAAGATCAGGTCAAAGCCAGTCAGAGTCGAAAAGAGGATTCCTCGCTTCTTTCTCTCATGCAAAACCGTGCATGAGACTTTCATCTCGCATGACTCCTAAGTGATAAAAGAAAGAAGAACTCGTTTTCTCTCTTTTTTGATTACCTTCCTCGGACCAGTAGCGGGCCAGTCGCGGAGAGAACCCGTGGTGCGGCCCGTGAACATCCACATCACCCTGGCGGTTCAGGCCTGGCGAGTGGCACCGTCCGCGCGCCAGGCGACGAGCCACCAGTCGCGGGCTCCAGAGACGGAGTCGGCCCCCCCGCAGGCGGTGCAGGGCCCTTCAGGGGTGCCACCGTCCTGCCAGGCGGCAGCACGGCGACCTCCAAGACGCCAACACCGGCGCCCATGGCATGCTCCTCTCAGGTTTTGCGTGATGAGCAGCGTCACCCTGCCGGTGATCCTGCGTGCCGCCCTGGGAAGAGTCCCGTGCGCCCATCAGATGAAGAGGAGGGCCAGCATGCACACCGGGGTGCTGACGGAGGTGGCGAACGGCCGCGGAGCCGTGACGCGGCTCCTTCTAACACGGTTAGGAGTCGAGGCACATCGCGGTCCACCCAGCTTTCGCCGCCACCCACGCCAGCAGAATCCCTAGCGCGCGCACAACTGCTCCTCGATTTTCCTCCCGCCGCGGAGAAGCTTGACGAATGGAGGGCCACCGTCCAGAGCCTCATCGGCATCGCCAACAACGAAGGGCTACGGCTGGCGGAACCCGCCGGTTGTCGCTCCGCCGGGCTGCCACGTGCTAGCGGAGACCACGCCGGAGGCGATGCGGCCATGGTGTATTCCCCGCCTCCATCCCGACCGCCCCGAGCGTTGGCCCGCCGCGGTGACGCTCGTGATGATATCTCCATCGCGTCGTCCGACCCGCGAACCAACCATGATCAGCGCCAGGTCCTCCGGGAGCGGGCTCACGAGGATGCCCGAACTACGATCGAGCACCGACACAACGCGTGCCACTAGTCGGACAGGCGGGCAGGACCCGCTACGGACCACCCAGCGTCGGGAGGCTACAGTGGCCTACCTTACGAGGTGGGTTGTCCGGCCTTCACCAGTGAGCTGCGGCAGTTCAAGTGGCCCTCCCACCGTACATTCAAACCTGACATTGGCAAGAAGTACAATGGCAAGACCCACCCGTCAGAGTTCCTCAGCATCTACACCATCGCGATGCAAGCTGCCGGGGCACGCGGCGATAAGGTGCTTGCCAACTACTTCCCATTGGCACTCAAGCCTAATGTCATGTCATGGTTGATGCACTTGCCGGTGGATTCCATCTCTTCTTGGGCAGATCTGTGCCATGAGTTTGTTGGCGCCTTTAATGGAGGTCACCAAGCTCATGGTCAGGCGAGTGATTTACACATCATCCCCAGAAGGAAGGAGAAAACCTACGCAAGTACATCCAAAGGTTCAGCCGGGTGCAGTACAACATCCCCGATGTTCATCCCGCCACCGTGATCAATGCATTCCACCAGAATGTGCGCAATCGCAAGATGCATGAAGAACTAGCAATGAACAAGGTTAAGGATGTGGTCGAACTCTATGTTCTGGCCGATCGGTGCGCTCGTGCCGAGGAAGGAAGGAAGTACCCCGGCGAAGATGCAGGTGCGGAAACCGACTCCACTGGCGATACCGCCACCCCAGCAAAGAAAGGCCGACGTCGTAATAGGAAGTGCAAGGGCAAGGCCGTGCTTGCCGTTGAGGGATTCGACGACACCGGTACCACCAAGAAGACCAAGGCGAGCGACCCCGGCAAGGAGGCTGCGGGGTGTGACGCTTGCCGGGCCTTGGTGGCTACCGATAAGCTAGGAGGCTCCGACAAGAAGTACTACAAGATCCACCACACCAAGGGCCACGATCTCCAAAACTGCCGGCAGGTAGAGCTGCTCGCCGAGAAGCAGAAAGCCGAGTATGAGCGGCGGGACAAGGAGAAAGGCCCAGATGGTGCTGAGGGATCTGGCAAGAAACGTGGCGGCCAAGGAGGCCACTGCGGCAAGGATAATCAGCAAGAGAGGCCTGCCCGGGGCCACGACAAGAAGCAGGAAGACGATGATCATGACGAGGACGACGAGTCTAGTGACCACGAGTTTTAGAAAGCCACAGAGGCCATGTGCGTCGATGGTGGCACCTCGCTACATACGTCTCACCGCCAACTCAAGCAGTGGGCACGTGAGGTCGCGGCGGTGGAACCATCATTCGACGCATGAAAGCCGCTGAAATGGTCCAGCACTCCCATCATCTTCGACCCCGAGGACCACCCTGGCCACACCACTGCGGTCGGGTGCTTGCCGTTGTTGGTTTCCCCAACAATCCACAACCTCAAGGTGACGAAGATGTTGGTTGACGTCGGGGCCGGCCTGAACTTGATCTCGCCCGTTGTGGTCAGAAGGCTGCAGATCCCTGATGGAGACCTCGAGGAGACGGGTACGTTCCAAGGGGTCAACCCGGGGAGGAGCCAGCCGAAGGGGAAGATCACGCCACCCGTGACGTTCGGAGGTGAGCTGAACCACATGACGGAGAGGATTGTCTTCGACGTGGACGAGATCCCCTTGCCTTACAACGGGATCCTCGGCCGCCCGGCTCTAGCTAAGTTCATGGAGGCTTCACACTACGCCTATAACATGCTGAAGATGCCCGGAACGATGGACATCATCACCGTCCCCTCCGACAAGAAAGATGCGCTGATCTGCGCCGACAAACTCTACCGGGAAGCAGTGGCAGCAGCTGCCGCTAAGGCACTCTCTCCCGCCGACGGAGCCCCGGAGGAGAAGAAGACCGGCAAGATCCCTCGCACCCACGCCGGCAAGCGCACCTCTTCGGGGTGTCGCGCTTCTATTGAGAACATGCCAGAGAATTCCGCCAGCAAGAGCAAGAAGTCCAGGGCTGCACCACCAGAGACTAAGAAGGTGCCCGTCAAGGAGGATGGCACAGGGGGAGCGTTCACCATAAGCTCCACCCTTGACGGAAAATAGGAAAGCGAGCTCGTCACCTTCCCGCGGGCGAATGTCGATGTGTTTGCATGGCAAGCCTCTGACATCCCCGTCGTTCCCAAGGAGGTGATTGAGCACCACCTTGCTGTCTGTCCTCATGCACGGCCCGTCAAACAGAAGGTCAGGAAGCAAGCCCTGGAAAGACAAGAGTTCATCACAGAGGAAATCAGAAAGCTAGAAGCGGCAGGCTTGGTGAGGGGGGGTACTCTAGCCGACGTGGTTGGCCAATCCGGTAGTGGCGCGCAAGGCAAATGGGAAGTGGAGGCTATGTATTGATTACAAAGACATCAATAAGGCCTGTCCAAAGGATTCCTTCCCATTACCATGCATCAACCAGATTGTTGACTCCACGGCTGGATGCGACCTGTTATCATTCCTTGACGCCTACTCGGGGTACCACCAGATCTTCATGGCGAAAGAAGACGAGGAAAAGACAACATTCATCATCCCATGTGGTACGTACTGCTTTTTACAAATGCCTTTTGGGTTGAAGAGTGCTGGCTCGACCTATGCAAGAGTAGTCCAAATTGGTTTTGAGCCCCAGCTACATAGAAATATGGAAATTTATATGGATGACATAGTGGTCAAAACCAAGGACAAAGCAACGCTTGTGCAAGATCTGGAGGAAACATTCGGGAACCTGCGCAAGATCAACCTCAAATTGAACCCTGAGAAGTGTGTCTTTGGCATCCCGTCCGGCAAGCTTCTCGGGTTCTTTGTGTCCCAACGTGGGATTGAAGCTAACCCAGATAAGATCAAAGCCAACGAGCAGATTGAGGCACCCAAGCAGATCAAGGACGTGCGTCGGCTCACTGGCTGCGTTGCTGCCATGAGCCGGTTCATCTCCAAGTCCGCGGAGCGTGCCCTACCTTTCTTCAAGATCTTGAAGAAGGCAGGGCCAGTGGAGTGGACCCCAGAAGCCGAGGCAGCGCTGCAAGATTTGATGAAATACCTCTCTTCTACCCCAGTGCTGGTTACGCCCAAACCATAAGAACCGTTGCTGCTTTACCTAGCGGCAACAAATCAAGTGGTTAGCGCCGCACTAGTGGCACGGAGAGAGGTCGATGAGAAGGCAGGAACAGCGGCAGAGCCAACAGAAGGCAAACCAAAACCCTCTCCAATAGGGCTCGATCCCGGCAAGATCGAGTCCCCGGCAGGGGCCGACGCCAGCACGACAGGACCCACATGACCGGGTGAAGAGGCGCAGAAAAAGAAAATGGTGCAGCACCCCGTGTACTTCGTCAGCTCCCTCTTGCAGGGGGCTAGGTCAAGGTACTCAGGTGTGCAAAAGCTGCTCTTCGGCCTCCTTATGGCCTCGAGGAAGCTGCGCCACTACTTCCAAGCGCATGAGATCATGGTAGTCACCCGCCTCCTATTGCAATGGATACTACACAACCCAGATGCAACGGGGAGGATCGTGGAATGGGCCCTGGAGCTGTCGAGTTTTGGTTTGAAGTTTGAAAGCACCTCGACAATTCAGAGCAGAGTCTTGGCGGAATTTGTTGCGGAATGGACCTCGATGCCCAACGAAGAGGTACAGGAGACCACTCTCCCCAGCAAGGAAGCGAGCTGCAACTGGATCATGTACTTCGATGGTGCCTTCTCGCTGCAAGGCGCCGGTGCTGGTGTGCTGCTTGTCGCACCCATCGGAGAGCACCTCAAGTATGTCGTCCAGATGCATTTCCCCCGGGAGATGTCGACCAACAACACCGCCGAGTACGAGGGTTTGCTTGCCAGTCTCAGGATCGCGGCAGACCTCGGAGTTAAGAAGCTCATCGTCAGGGGTGACTCATAGCTCGTCGTCAGGCAGGTCAACAAAGATTATCAAAGCCCGTTGATGGAAGCTTACGTAGATGAGGTGAGGAAACTGAAGGAGCGCTTTGACGGTATACAAGCGGAACATGTCCCTCGAGCGGAGAAAGACATTGCCGACTACTTGTCAAAGCGCGCTGCCCTCAAGCTACCTGTGGAACTAGGTACTTTTGTGCTTCAGTTAACCCAACCATCCGTTGAGCCATTGACCGGGCAGAGCAAGTGGAGGAAGCTAGTCCCCGGCAAGTACTTCCCCACCGAGCTCCCCAGAGCCGCTAGCGAAGATGTTGCCATGGATGCCGATCTTGCCGCAGGGCAACCGACTCCGGCAGGACCTTAGGTCATGGCCGTGGAGCCGACCGCTCCCGCGGCAGAAGAAATGCCTTGGGTCCTTGCCGTAGAGCCACAGGCTCCGGCATGGGCACAACACACTGTCCGATTCCTTCAAAAAGGGGAGCTTCCTGAGGAGTAGGAAGAGGCAGAAAGAGTAGCCCGCCGGTCTGCTTTGTACCAATTCGTTGATAGTGTATTGTACAGTAGAAGGCCGAACAGGGTGAAATTGATACGCATCTCCTGGGAGGAAGGACTAAAGTTGTTGGCAGAGATACATGGAGGCATATGTGGCTCCCACATAGGGTTGAGGGCCCTTGGCGGTAAGGCTTTCCGGCAAGGTTTCTTATGGCCCACTGCCCTCCAGGATGCGACGACATTAGTAACCAAGTGTGAAGCGTGCCAGTTCCATTCGAAGAAGCTTCATCAACCAGATCAAGCCCTTCAAACTATCCCTCTCTCCTGGCCCTTCTCGGTGTGGGGGCTCGACATCTTGGGCCCTTTCCCCCGTGCAGTCGGGGGCTTTGAGTACTTGTACGTCACAATCGACAAGTTCACAAAGTGGTCGGAAGTGGAAGCAGTGAGGAAGGTGACAACGCAGTCAGCCATTAAGTTTTTCAAGGGACTAATGTGCCGTTTTGGGGTACCCAACAGGATCATCACCGACAACGGCACACAGTTCACGAGCCACGCCTTCATGCAATACGTTAAGGATCTCGGCAGCAGAGTATGTTTTGCTTCCGTGGCACATCCATGGAGCAACGGCCAAGCGGAGAGGGCAAATGCAGAAGTCCTGCGAGGCTTAAGGACGAAGACTTTTGATAGGCTGCACAAGAGTGGAAGGCACTGGATTGATGACTTGCCGGCTGTTCTTTGGTCGATCAGAACGACGCTAAATTAAGCCACCGGCCAGACACTTTTTGCCCTGGTCTACGGGGCAGAGGTAGTTCTCCCCACGGAACTCATATACGGGTCACCTCGAGTGCTCTCTCATGATGAGCTTGAGAAAGAGCAATTGCGGCAAGATGACGCAACGCTTCTTGAGGAAGATCGTCTCCGGGCGGCTGTGAGAGCAGCACGCTACCAGCAAGCTTTGCGCCGCTATCATAGCCGCAAGGTTCATGCCCGAAGCCTTGAGGAAGGCGACCTTGTTCTTCGGCATGTTTAGGCGGCCAAGAATTCCAACAAGTTGACGCCAAAGTGGGAAGGCCCTTATCGGGTAACGCGAGTCACCAGGCCCGGTGCAGTCCGGTTAGAGATCGAAGATGCCATTCCAGTGAGCAACTCGTGGAACATCGAGCATCTTCGCAAGTTTTACCCATAAGGCATGGCTGCCGGGCCTCCCGGCAAACCACCCTTTTGTACAAGCCTTGTCGGCAAGGCATGTAACCCTTTGTACAAAGCCAGGCGCAGACCCTGAGCATAAATAAACGAAGCGCTGGCGCCCTAAGTTATAGCATGCATGCTAGGTTGAGTCTCTTCCTCGGTTAGGGTTGATAGTGCTTAGCGGCGGCTAACCCCTATCTTAGAGGTCGAGTGCGCGTCTCTCTATTCTTTTCTGTCTTTCTTTGGTTCGCAGGGCACGTAAGTATTCTTGCCGAGCTGTCCTGAAAGAAAAGGAACGGACCGGCGCCCGGGCCCCAGCAAGCCAGAGTTGCCAGGGGCTGCAAGAACAAGGATCCTTCTGTGGCAAGCCAAAATCGCCGGGGGATGCAAATCCAGATAAGTCTTTTATCCCCTATCATGCGTTTCGTTATGGACTGGGATGCATGAAACCCCGTTCTATCTCTGAGCTACCGTGCTCCCCCTTTTCGGCACCCAAGGATTATTTCCTGGGTCTGGATCTGGTCGTAGCCGCGGCAGCAAGGGAGGGGAACGAGGGGCCTAAGCCCACCTCATCCTTGCCTCCGCCAAGAGCGTGGGAAAGGTCAAGCGAGGTGGGAAGACGGCAAGTCCTGTTGCAAAAAAAAAACGTTTATCTTAAGGATGGCAAGGACTCACCCCTTGTCGTGGGTTCCTCCCATGAACGAAAATCCCCGGCAAACATCCCTTTTTCATTAAAAAACATCCCGTACAGGTACAGTCCAAACGAAATGAAAAACATGAAAAAGGGGGATTACAAGTTCTAAAGCTAGCAAAGGCCCTAAGGCTTACAAGACTAAAAAGATATAAGGTGCCCATAATCCCTTTCTTGTCCCTCTCCTCAGGAAATGGAACGAGAAAGCAGAAGGGCAAAAGGGACGCCTAGGCGAGCTATGAGTGGCAGAAGACACCGAGAGAACATCTCGGTGGCCGTCCAAGGGCTGGATGGTGATGGCGGCGCCGGAGGCAGAGCTCGAAGACGGGGCGTCAGGACGCCAACACGCGACGAAGGCGTCGGCGTCCGCGTACTCCGACTCGACGGCCTCGCCGCTCGTCCTCTTCCTCTTCCGCAGCCTCCCTACGCCAGCCGCCCAAGGAGGCAACCCCGAGAAGTTCAAGGAGACGGCAACGCAGATGAGGGGGTCGCCGGTGCCGCTCGGTGCGGCGCCCGACACCTAGTCGGACCCGTCATCCTGCCGCCCGCTGCCCTCGTCGTCGTCGCTACCGTTGTCTTCCTCGCCACTCTCGCTTGAGGAGAACTCTTCATTATCAGAGGAGCTCTCTACGCAGCACCTCACGCGGGTCCCTAAGTGCCCGAAGATCTTAATGGAGAGGAGGCCACCCTCCATTAGTTTGAAATGGAGAGCGAGCCCATCCGTCAAGCTGTGAAGGCGAGCGAAGGTCTTCCACCCTCGGTGAAGCTACATGACGTGAGGGGCGGGGAACTCGACATCGACCCACGTGCCGCTGTTCCTGCAACCCCTCATGTGTAGCCATAGTGCCTGTGGTGGATCCAGTTCCATCTCCCGCGCGAACGGGGTCGAAAGGCGAAGGCGACGGCGTGGCAGATGGCTCAGCCTGACAAAGAATTCGCAGGGATTATCCCCAGCATGGCCCTCCATCAGAGGAAGAGCTGCTGGAGGGGCGAGGCGGATTTGCCGCCCCGTCCTCCTCTCCCCCAGGCTCCATGGTGGCCTCGGCCTTGCCCCCTTCCCGTCCCTCTAGCGGCCGGCTCTGCCACTACGAGTTCTTGGGGAGGAGTGATGCGCTGTCTGGCCGAAACCCTCGCCGCCACTGATGAAGCATCGCCACGCCCCCTCGCCATAGCAGAAGAAGAAAGGAAGCAGAGATGGGAAGAGGCAAACGGCGAAAGGTTGGGAGGCACCATCCCTCCCGTGTCCCTCTTTATAAAGGGGCGCCGGCGAGGCTCGGTCGCCCCCTGTCAGCCAAACCGTCCTCTGGAGATGACAGCGTGCAGGGCCGTCAACCACCCTCCCCGCTCCATTGAATGCGCGTGGGAATCGACCCGCACACGTGCGACTATCCACGACCCCTGCGCCTGTCATTCGCTCTGCATGCAGCGAACGTGGCGCAAGGAGCAGGTGCGATGGGTCGCGTGGAATGATGGTTCCCGAGCAAGGGCAGTAAATGGGAGGCGGCCCTGTGGTCTCGAAGAGACACGCAAGCTGCCTCTTTACTGTCCACCGAAAAGTGACGCCAGCGTGCCCACGTCATGCGCGCGCATGACCCCCACATCGCGCATTCAACGCAGGTCGTGGGGAAGTGCAGTTGGTGGAATAGTGGCGGTGGTAAAATCTGCCTCAACTGCCCGTGCACCGTTCTGGGCCTGGCCCAACAACGTGTTGCGCCTATGTGTGACCCAGGCCCGGGGGCTCCTGTCGATGTACAAAAGTAGGGGCCTAGCTTTTGACCCCTTTACTTGTGCACGGGCAGTCAGAGCCACCTGCCACAACCACACATGAGCAAGGCAAGAGAGGGAAGCCGGAGAAGAGCCAAGGCCACAGGGACAAGCAAAGCAAAACAACAAAGGACCAAGACCACAAAGGTTGCACGGGCGATGCAGGTTGCCCTGGCAAGGACCCTTGCCGAGGGTAGCCCCAGAAGCCCCGACAAGGTCCTTGCCAGGTCGGCATTCTGGGAATGGGGGTCCCCACACTTGCCTTCCTGCGGCCTGCGGCGTGGCTCAAGTGGGGGCCCAGTGCGGCCCGGCTTCTTCAGCTCAAGCTCAAGACCCTCGCGAGGGGCCAAGCCTCGCGTGGCGGGCGACAGGAAGCTTCCTCAGGGGCGGCCTCGTCAGGCAGGCTCGCGAGGATGCAGAGAGATCAAGGAAGGGTACCTCGCGAGGAACCCGTGACACAATCCATGACGATCGAGGCCAGGCGGGCGCCAGGCGGGCGCCAGCCTGCGCAGTGTCCTTGTTTCCCCTTCGGTGCAAAGGGGGCAAGCACAGGCCAAGGCATCAGGCAAAGGTTACCGTTTCGGTGCAACAAGACCAAGACCAGCAGAACGGCAGGATGGAGGTCATCGTGGAGCCCAAGACGGCGTCATCATCAGAGCCTTTGGCAGCCGAAGACCAACTTTAGTCAGGATAAGTGTACTAGATGTTCCCCTTCAAAATGGCCAATTGTTGGCGCCCTTCCCGCTCATTATTTGGGAAGAGGCCCAGGGCCTCCCCCTATAAATAGGACTAGCCACCACAGAGTAGGGGCAGCTATAAACAGATCAATCAGATCAGAGGGAGAGAGAGAAGCGACTGAACTCACCCAAGCAGTTCATCGCACCAGCTCAAGAACAGCCCCTCGCGAGGCTGTTCTCCCTTTGTATTGTTCATCATTAGCCCCTGAGGAAATCCACCACACCACACACTGGAGTAGGGTATTAAACCACAATGGTGGCTTGAACCAGTATAAATCTTGTGTCCCTTGTGCGTTCTTATTTCTAGCTTAGATCCTTGCGAGCATCGAGACTTGAGCTGGTAGGGGAAAGATCTTCGTGCGCACCCCAGTGTTCGAACCTCAGGGGTCTGCCGGAACCCGAAATCTGACATTTGGCGCACCAGGTAGGGGTGCGCTGGAATCTTTCTTCCGCTGGTCGCATGTGATCTTCCGTCGTGTCCATGTCTGACGCGCGCCGAGCCCGCGCCGAGTGGCGGGCTGCTCTCGCCGCTCGAGTCGCCCAGACGGCTCCTGTCGGCGGACGCCCCCGTCGTTCCCCGCCGCTTGCCGCCGACGCCGCCACCGGCCCGGCGGGGAACGAGCATTAGTCCTCGTCCCTGCATCCATCGGTGCGGCGGGAAGGTGATACGTCTCCGTCGTATCTATAATTTTTGATTGTTCCATGCCAATATTATTCACTTTCATATACTTTTTGGCAACTTTTTATATTATTTTTGGGACTAACTTATTGATCCAGTGCCCAGTGCTAGTTCCTGTCTATTGCATGTTTTATGTTTCGCAGAATATCCATATCAAACGGAGTCCAAACGGGATAAAAACGGACGGAGCTTATTTTTGGAAAATATGGAAAATTCTGGAAGAAAAATCAACGCGAACCAGTGCCCGAGGTGGTCACGAGGCAGGGGGGCGTGCCTGCCCCCCTGGGCGCGCCCCCTACCCTCGTGAGCCCACCGTAAGGCAGTTGACACTCTTCTTTTGCCGCAAGAAAGCTAATATTCGGAAAAAAAATCACGGCGAACGTTTTAGGCCAATCGGAGTTACGGATCTCCATATATACACGAAATGGTGAAACAGAGCCAGAACAGAATGCAGAAATGGAGAGATAGATCCAATCTCGGAGGGGCTCTCACCCCTCCCAAGCCATGGGAGCCAAGGAACAGAGGGGAAACCCTTCTCCCATCTAGGGAGAAGGTCAAGGAAGAATAAGAAGAAGGGGGGCTCTCTCCCCCTTGCTTCCGGTGGCGCCGGAACGCCGCCGGGGGACATCATCATCACCACGATCTCCACCAACACGCCGTCATCTTCACCAACATCTCCATCACCTTCCCCCATCTATATCCAGCAGTCCACTCTCCCGCAACCCGCTGTACCCTCTACTTGAACATGGTGCTTTATGCTTCATATTATTTTCCAATGATGTGTTGCCATCCTATGATGTCTGAGTAGATTTTCGTTGTCCTATCGGTGATTGATGAATTGCTATGATTGGTTTGAGTTGCATGTTTTATTATTGGTGATGTCCTATTGTGCCCTCCGTGTCGCGCAAGCGTGAGGGATTCCCGCTGTAGGGTTTGCAATATGTTTATGATTTGCTTATGGTGGGTGGCGTGACTGACAGAAGCACAGACCCGAGTAAGTAGGTTGTTTGCGTATGGGATAAAGGGGGACTTGATACTTTAATGCTATGGTTGGGTTTTACCTTAATGAATATTTAGTAGTTGCGGATGCTTGCTAGAGTTCCAATCATAAGTGCATATGATCCAAGTAGAGAAAGTATGTTAGCTTATGCCTCTCCCTCAAATAGACTTGCGATAGTGATTATCAGTCTAGTAACATAGTCAATTGCTTAGGGACAATTTCACAACTCCTACCACCACTTTTCCACACTCGCTATATTTACTTTGATGCTTATTTATGTAAACAGCCCCTAGTTTATATTTACGTGTTCTTTACTTTCTTGCAAACTTATCCAACAACACCTACAAAGTACTTCTAGTTTCATACTTGCTCTAGGTAAAGCGAATGTCAAGCGTGCGTAGAGTCGTATCAGTGGCCGATAGGACTTGAGAGAGTATTTGTTCTACCTTTAGCTCCTCGTTGGGTTCGACACTCTTACTTATCGAAAGAGGCTACAACTATCCCGTATACTTGCGGGTCATCAAGACCTTTTTCTGGCGCCGTTGCCGGGGAGTCATAGCGTGGGGTGAATATTCTCGTGTGTGCTTGTTTGCTTTATCACTAAGTAATTTTTATTTGCTTTCCTTAGTTGTTTTCTATCTTTAGTCATGGGTAGGAAACGCAAAATACCAAAAAAATTAGTTGTACCTACTGCTCCAATGGTTGAAGAACCACTCAAAAATCTATCACACTACTGAAGCTTTTACTTGGATCATCTTCGATCCCTATGTGCTCGTGCTGAAACCCCAACTAGCTTAGTTGAGGGAAAATCTTTAGATGAGCATGCTTGTTATGTGCGACACCGTATATCTGAAAAAGGGAAACTATTATGGGATCAAATTCAACGTTTGCAATGCTATGCTTGGAATTTATGTTATCTATATGATTTTACTTGTTGTTCTGAAAACGCTAAGAAACACCTTCCCTACCAATGCGAGTTTACTGATAATGGAATTGTATCTTCATATTCTAAGGGTGTTTATAATTACTATGATGTTCAACAAATTGAAGAATTTGTTGCTTTTAAGGGTGATTTTGAAATTGCTTCTTTGATTGAAAAGTATGATGCTACTCTTTACAATTCTGAAAGTTTTGCCATACTTGAATATTGTTATGATAATTATGCTTCTAATGCCTATGTTAAACCATATATTGAGAAATTCTCCGCTGTCCAAGAAGAGACTAATATTTTGCAGGAATCTATGGAAGAAGAAATTGATGAAACTGTGAGCTCATTGGATGAAAAAGATGATGAGAAGAGCGAAGAACAAAAGGAGGAAGAGCGGATTGATCACCCGTGCCCACCTTCCAATGAGAGTAACTCTTCAACTCATACACTGTTTAATTCCCCTTCGTGCTTACCGAAGGATGATTGCTATGATGACTATTATGATCCCATTAATTCTCTTGAAATATCCCTTTTTGATGATGCTTGCTATGCTTGTGGCCAAGATGCCAATATGAATTATGCTTATGGAGATTAACTTGCTATAGTTCCTTATGTTATGAATGAAATTGTTGCTATTGCACCCACGCATGATAGTCCTATTATCTTTTTGAATTCTCCCGACTACACTATATCGGAGAAGCTTGCACTTATTAAGGATTATATTGATGGGTTGCCTTTTACTACTACACATATTGATTTTGATGAATATAATATGCATGTTCTTGCTGCTCCTACTTGCAATTATTATGAGAGAGGAACTATATCTCCACCTCTCTATGTTTCCCACACGATAAAATTGCAAGAAACTATTTATACTATGCATTGGCCTTTACTTTGTGTGCATGAATTGTTCTTTTATGACATGCCGATGCATAGGAAGAGAGTTAGACTTCGTTGTTGCATGATATATGTTACTTTGTGCTCACTACTAAATTACAAATCATTGTTAATTAAAATTGGCTTTGATATACCTTGGGATCCGGGTGGATCCATTACTTGAGCACTATATGCCTAGCTTAATGGCTTTAAAGAAAGCGCCGCTAGGGAGACAACCCGGAAGTTTTAGAGAGTCATTTATTTCTGTTGAGTGCTTTCATATAGTTTAAAAACAACAAAAATAAAGAGGGGAACCCAAAACTTTTCAAAAAGAGAAGAAGTGAGAGAGACGAGCATTGTGAAAGTGGGGGACGTCCTTGAACTTTGTTCATGCCCATGGGAACTTTGTGAATCTTAATTACAGAAACTTTTCAATAAAAATAATTATCCCCTTGTACAATTACATTGTATTATAAAAATAATGTGCCAAGGTTTGACATTAGGATGTTTACAATGCTTGTTGGTTTGTACGGTGCAGGACATAAACTTTGGCTGTAGTGCACGATTTTACATTTTTACCTGGAATGTCAATTGGTTCTGATTCCTTTTGCACTGTCTTGCTATACAAATTTTTTATTTTTTCTAATTTTGGTAGAATGTTTGGGGTACCGGAAGTATGGTGGATGTTCAGATTGCTACAGACTGTTCTGTTTTAGACAGATTCTGTTTTTGATGCATAGTTTGCTTGTTTTGATGAATCTATCAATTTATATCAGTGGATTAAGCCATGAAAAAGTTATATTACAGTAGAAACAATGCAAAAACAAAATATGAATTGGTTTGCAACAGTACTTAGAGTGGTGATTTGATTTATTATACTAACGGATCTTACCGAGTTTTCTGTTGAAGTTTTGTGTGGATGTAGTGTCTAATCGAGGATGTTTCGATGTGAGAAGAAGGAAGAGAGGCAAGAGCTCAAGCTTGGGGATGCCCAAGGCACCCCAAGTAAATATTCAAGGAGACTCAAGCATCTAAGCTTGGGGATGCTGGGGAGGCATCCCCTCTTTCTTCAACAAGTATCGATATGTTTTGGATTCGTTTCGTTCATGCATTATGTGCAAGTCTTGGAGCGTCTTTTGTAATTAGGTTTTTATTTTTCTTTTATGCGCCATGCTGGTATGAGATAGTCCTTGGTTGATTTATAGAATGCTCATTGCACTTCACTTAAATCTTTTGAGTGTGGCTTTATAGAATGCTTCATGTGCTTCACTTGTATCATTTGAAGTTGGATTGCCTGTTTCTCTTTACATAGAAAACCGCCATTTGTAGAATGCTCTTTTGCTTCACTTATATTTGTTAGAGAGTGGGCATATCTTTTGTAGAAAGAATTAAACTCTCTTGCTTCACTTATATCTATTTAGAGAGATGACAGGAATTGGTCATTCACATGGTTAGTCATAAAATCCTACATAAACTTGTAGATCGCTGAATATGATATGTTTGATTCCTTGCAATAGTTTTGCGATATAAAGATGGTGATATTAGAGTTATGCTAGTGGGTGGTTGTGGATTGTAGAGACACTTGTGTTGAGGTTTGCAAGTCCCGTAGCATGCACGTATGGTAACCGTTGTGTGACAAATTTGAAGCATGGGGTGTTTCTTTGATTGTCTTCCTTATGAGTGGCGGTCGGGGACGAGCGATGGTCTTTTCCTACCAATCTATCCCCCTAGGGGCATGCGTAGTAGTACTTTGCTTCGAGGGCTAATAAACTTTTGCAATAAGTATATGAGTTCTTTATGACTAATGTGAGTCCATGGATTATACGCACTTTTACCTTTCCATCATTGCTAGCCTCTTCGGTACCGTGCATTGCCCTTTCTCACCTCGAGAGTTGGTGCAAACTTCGCCGGTGCATCCAAACCCCGTGATACGATACGCTCTATCACACATAAGCCTCATTATATCTTCCTCAAAACAGCCACCATACCTACCTATCATGGCATTTCCATAGCCATTCCGAGATATATTGCCATGCAACTTCCATCATCATCATATTCATGACTTGAGCATTCATTGTCATATTGCTTTGCATGATCGTAAGATAGCTAGCATGATGTTTTCATGGCTTGTCCATTTTTTGATGTCATTGCTACGCTAGATCATTGCACATCCCGGTACACCGCCGGAAGCATTCATATAGAGTCATATCTTTGTTCCAGTATCGAGTTGTAATATTGAGTTGTAAGTAAATAAAAGTGTGATGATCATCATTATAGAACATTGCCCCATGAAAAAAAAAAAAGGGAAAGGCCAAAGAAGCCTAAATAAAAAAAGGGGGCCAGAGAAGCCCACCCAATAAAAAAATAAAAAAAGGGGCAATGTTACTATCTCTTTTTCCACACTTGTGCTTCAAAGTAGCACCATGTTCTTCATGTAGTGAGTCTCATATCTTATGCTTCAAAGTAGCACCATGTTCTTCATATAGATTGTCTCCTATGTTGTCACTTTCATATACTAGTGGGAATTTTCATTATAGAACTTGGCTTGTATATTCCAACGATGGGCTTCCTCAAATGCCCTAGGTCTTCATGAGCAAGCAAGTTGGATGCACACCCACTTAGTTTCTTTTGTTGAGCTTTCATACACTTATAGCTCTTAGTGCATCCGTTGCATGGCAATCCCTACTCCTCGCATTGACATAAATTGATGGGCATCTCCATAGCCCGTTGATTAGCCGCGTCAATGTGAGACTTTCTCCTTTTTTGTCTTCTCCACATAACCTCCATCATTATATTCTATTCCACCTATAGTGCTATATCCATGGCTTGCGCTCATGTATTGCGTGAGGGTTGAAAAAGCTGAAGCGCGTTAAAAAGTATGAACCAATTGCTCGGCTTGTCATCGGGTTGTGCATGATGGGGGCATTTGTGTGACGAAAATGAAGCATGGCCAAACTGTATGATTTTGTAGGGATAAGCTTGCTTTGGCCTTGTTGTTTTGAAAAGACATGATTACTTTATTGGTACACTCGAAGTATTATTGTTTTTATGTCAAATGATAGACTATTGCTTTGAATCACTCATGTCTTAATATTCATGCCATGATTAGACATATGATCAAGATTATGCTTGGTAGCATTCCACATCAAAAATTATTCTTTTTTATCATTTACCTACTCGAGGACGAGCAGGAATTAAGCTTGGGGATGCTGATACGTCTCCGTCGTATCTATAATTTTTGATTGTTCCATGCCAATATTATTCACTTTCATATACTTTTTGGCAACTTTTTATATTATTTTTGGGACTAACTTATTGATCCAGTGCCCAGTGCCAGTTCCTGTCTGTTGCATGTTTTATGTCTCGCAGAATATCCATATCAAACGAAGTCCAAATGAGATAAAAACGGACGGAGCTTATTTTTTGGAAAATATGGAAAATTCCGGAAGAAAAATCAACGCGAACCAGTGCCCGAGGTGGTCACGTGACAGGGGGGCGCGCCCCTACCCTCGTGAGCCCACCGTAAGGCGGTTGACGCTCTTCTTTTGCGGCAAGAAAGATAATATTCGGAAAAAAACACGACGAAGGTTTCAGGCCAATCGGAGTTACGGATCTCCATATATACACGAAACGTTGAAACAGAGCCAGAACAGAACGCAGAAACAGAGAGATAGATCCTATCTCGGAGGGGCTCTCGCCCCTCCCAAGCCATGGGAGCCAAGGAACAGAGGGGAAACCCTTCTCCCATCTAGGGAGAAGGTCAAGAAAGAAGAAGAAGAAGGGGGGATCTCCCCCCTTGCTTCCGGTGGCGCCGGAACGCTGCCGGGGGCCATCATCATCACCGCGATCTCCACCAACACCGCCGTCATCTTCACCAATATCTCCAGCACCTTCCCCCATCTATATCCAGCGGCCCACTCTCCCGCAACCCACTATACCCTCTACTTGAACATGGTGCTTTATGCTTCATATTATTATCCAATGATGTGTTGCCATCCTATGATGTCTGAGTAGATTTTCGTTGTCCTATGGATGAATGATGAATTTCTATGATTTGTTTGAGTTGCATGTTTTATTATTGGTGATGTCCTATTGTGCCCTCCGTGTCGCGCAAGCGTGAGGGATTCCTGTTGTAGGGTTTGCAATATGTTTATGATTTGCTTATGGTGGGTGGCGTGAGTGACAGAAGCACAGCCCCGAGTAAGTAGGTTGTTTGCGTATGGGATAAAGGGGGACTTGATACTTTAATGCTATGGTTGGGTTTTACCTTAATGAGTCTTTAGTAGTTGCGGATGCTTGCTAGAGTTCCAATCATAAGTGCATATGATCCAAGTAGAGAAAGTATGTTAGCTTATGCCTCTCCCTCAAATAGAATTGCAATAGTGATTATCGGTCTAGTAACGTAGTCAATTGCTTAGGGACAATTTCAAAACTCCTACCACCACTTTTCCACACTCGCTATATTTACTTTGATGCTTCTTTATCTAAACAGCCCCTAGTTTATATTTATGTGTTCTTTACTTTCTTGCAAACTTATCCGACAACACCTACAAAGTACTTCTAGTTTCATACTTGCTCTAGGTAAAGCGAACGTCAAGCGTGCGTAGAGGCGTATCAGTGGCCGATAGGACTTGAGAGAGTATTTGTTCTACCTTTAGCTCCTCGTTGGGTTCGACACTCTTACTTATTGAAAGTGGCTACAACTATCCCGTATACTTGCGGGTCATCAGAAGGCCGCACCGCCACCCCGTCGCTGACTCCAGCCGGTTCGTCGTCCTACGCCCGTCGCGCCACCTCGGACGCGCACGCTGTGCTGCTATTGGCGCGTGAACTCCTGCACTACCATCCCATCGACGACCTCTACGAGGACTGGCTCGCCCGCATCACCGAGCTCGTCAGCGCCGCAGGGGGCTCTCCTCTGCCATCTCTCTCGCTGCCTCGCCCTCCATCCTGCGCAGGAGGCGAGGATCAGGAGGTGCCTCTGCCACCTCCTCCCCAAGAAGGCGCCCTGGCTCCAAGGCACACGGCCCCAGGACGAGACCCTCCGCGTCCGGCGCCTACGCGACAAGAAAGGAGTTGCCAAGAAATCCCTCGTCCCCAAGAAGGTGCTCGCGTGCTCCCAGCACCGGTGCGCCATGACCGCATCCCTGCGCCACCACGTCAAGACCCAGCACTGCTCCAGGCAGCCGCACGCGGGAATTCCCAGGAGCAAGCCCCGCATCCGCAAAGAGCTCCGATGGCCACTGCAGGCTGCCGCGCCTTCACCGCCGAGCTGCGTAGCGTCGCATGGCCCGGCAAGTTCAAGCCGGACCTGCCTCCTTGTTACGACGGCACTGCCGACCCCGCGGAGTTCCTCCAACCCTACGAGCTGGGCATCGAAGCCGCCAATGGGGACGAGAAGGTCATGGCGAACTGGTTTCCCATGGCGCTCAAGGACGGTGCCCGCACCTGGCTCCTGAACCTGGCTCCTAGCACAATCTCCTCCTGGGACGAGATGCGCACTCGCTTCATCGCCAACTTCCAAGGCACTCGCAAGACCCTGCAGAAGTACATCCAGCACTTCAACAACGCTCGCCTCAAGATTCCCAGGGTGACTGAGGAAGCCATCATCTCAGCCTTCTCCGATGGCGTGCGTGACATCAAGATGAAAGATGAGCTAGCAATCCATGAAGACCTATGCACATCCCTGGAGCTGTTCAACTTGGCGACCAAGTGCGCCAGGGCTGAGGAAGGGCGCCTCTCCCTCCTCGAGCTTCCGGCTGCCGATCCAGAAGAAAAGAAGCCCAAGGTCAAGGACGTGAAGCACAAGGGGGCTGCTGTGCTTGAAGCGGAGCCAGACACCAAGCGAGGCAGGGACCAGCCTGAGTCATCCAAGGGCAGCCGGTACTGCGTGTACCACGACCTCCACACCCACAACACCAACGAATGCCAAGAGCTCAGGGCTGTGCGATATGGGTGTATCGGCCGACGCCCCGACCGCAACGACCGGGGCTATGGCCGAGGAGGAGGAAGAGGCGGAGGACGTTGGGAAGATCGTGGCCCTCGCCAAGGGTGGCGTGACCGACCTCGCGAGGATCGCTGGCAGGACCAGCCTCGCGAGGGAGGTTGGAGGGATCAGCCTCGTGAGGACCGCCCTCAAGGCAACGCAGGCCTCCCTCCTATGCCACCACCGCCGAGGAGGAATGAAGACCATCATAAGGACGAGGGGGATGGGGGCTTCCAGGAGCCGCGCACAATCTCTTGCATCCTGGGCGGCGCTCAGGCCCCAACCTTGCAGCGCATCTTCAAGCAGTTTGCTCGTGAGGTGAATGTAGTCCTCCCTAAGCTTGAGGCCATGTGCCCCCTCAGGTGGTCTGCGTGCGCTATCACGTTTAGCTTAGCGGATCAGCTCAAGTGCGCAGCTATAGCCGGAGTCCTCCCAATGCTTTGCTCCCCAGTGATTAGCAATGTGCAATTCACCAGGACCCTCATCGATGGCGGAGCAAGACTCAACGTCCTGTCTGTCGAGACATTCAACAATCTCCAAGTGCCATATGATTAGCTTCAGCCAACCAAGCCTTTCTTAGGAGTCACTGATGGTTCCACCGTTCCGATAGGGCAAGTTCGCCTTCCTGTCACCTTTGGGCAGCGCAACAACTACCGCACCGAGCTCATTGACTTCGATGTCGCCCACATTCGCCTACCATACAACGCCATCCTCAGGTACCCAGCCCTGGCCAAGTTCATGGCAGTGACTCACCATGGCTACAATGTCCTCAAGATGTCAGGAAGCGGTGGAGTCATCAGAGTGCCTTGTGAGGAAAGGGACGCAGTGTGTTCTCTTGAGCGTGCCTTCCAGGCCGCGGCAATCGAAGACCCAGATCATAGGAGCGGAAGACTTCCTGAGGCGGTCCCCAAAAAGAAGAAGGCTTCACCTGGACCGAACCCTCGTGAGGTAGGCACCACCGGAGGCGTCGCGTTAGGACTCGCGCCCGCTTAGGGGCCACCACCCTCTGTCGCATAGGAAGGCGCTCCCGGTGCCCTCCTCGTGCAGGGATCGGGGGATCTTTCTTGGCGAGCCACCGACTTTGCCAAGGTCACTAGGGAGGCTCTCGGGCACCACTTGGAGGCGTGCTTCAAAGCACGTTTCCCTCAGGAAGGCGTGAGGCAAGAAGGGCCAAACCCTCAGGAGTTCATCGCGAGAAACATTCCGGAGCTACAGGAGTCAAGAGTCATGCGCGGCAGCCGCCGCCTACCCGTCGTAGCCCCACATCCAGGCGAGGATGGTGGGCTGCGTGCCTGCATCGACGTACCAGGGCTCAACTGAGCCGCGTCTCAGGAGCGCCTCTGGCCTTCACGCGTGGGGCGTTGTGAGGGTCCACGTCACAACTATGTTCGCATGCCGTTCGGCCTGCCGAACACGGTCGCCGCTCACCAGCGCCTGCTGAGGAGCATTCTGGAGGCTCAGGAGGTCATGTGTTGCACGGTATTGGCAGAGATGGAGATGGTCCTCGACGATCCACATGTGCCCCCGGAGCCTCCCGAGGCTCCTGGTCTCGGGAGCTCGTGAGGATCGGCTTCCTCGCCGCGCGTCGTCCGCTACTTCAGCATCCCTTCATCTTCAACCATATGAGGTGACATCTTTCAAGTTCCGTTTTCAGCTGGGAGCGCCCACAGGGATGCATCATTCCTAGGTGCGTGGGTCCGTCCCTGCGGCATGTATCCGTTTTGCTTATGCTGTTTACCTACCTTGTTGGGGGCGCCCCTCGGGCTGCATTATCCCCAAGCCGCTCGGGCTTGACCCAGTGGCGTTTGCTTTTTCTGCATCTATCTAAATGGATTTGCTTCTTCATGCTTAACCTGCTTGACATGATCACACGCTCGATTGACACCCACCTTTGGAGCCGCTCGATCTGGCACGACACTTGCGCATGGGTCTGTCCCTGCAACATCGATAAATCTAAGTGGCTGAGCTCTGGCCGCGGCAGCCCCGCAAGGCGCCACCTCACCAGGCCCTCAGTGCCCCAATCACTCCCTCGGAGCGACCGATGGTTGGCTGGCAACCGTAACGACAGACCTTGTTTTCCCTCGTGATTGGTATGCAGGACCTACTCCAGAAGTAGCACTGCAGACGCCGCGAGCTTTCTCTCCTAGGAGCATGCGCGTAGTACTTGATTTTTGATGACTTCTAAATTTTTGCAATAAGTATATGAGTTTTTTTGACTAATGTTGAGTCCATGGATTATACAAACTTTTACCTTTCCGCCTTTGCCAGCCTCTTCGGTACCGTGCATTGCCCTTTCTCACCTTGAGAGTTGGTGCAAACTTCGCCGGTGCATCCAAATCCCGTGATACGATACACTCTATCACACATAAACCTCCCTATATCTTCCTCAAAACAGCCACCATACCTACCTATTATGGCATTTCCATAGCCATTCCGAGATATATTGCCATGCAACTTTCCACCGTTCCGCTCATCATCATCATGACATACTTTACTTTTGTCATATTGCCATTGCATGATCATGTAGTTGACATCATATTTGTGGCAAAGCCACCATGCATTATTTTTCATACATGTCACTCTTGATTCATTGCACCATCCCGGTACACCGCCGGAGGCATTCATGTAGAGTCATATCTTGTTCTAGTTTCGAGTTGTAATTCTTATGTTGTAATCAATAGAAGTGTGATGATCATCATTATTAGAACATTGCCCAAAGAAAAAAAAGGCCAAAAGAAAAAAAAAGGCCAAAAGAAAAAAAAGGCCCAAAAGAAAAAAAAGAAAAAGAAAAAAAGGAAAGAAAAAAAAGAATAAATAAAAAAAGGGCAATGTTACTATCTCTTTTTCCACACTTGTGCTTCAAAGTAGCACTTTGTTCTCCATGTAGTGAGTCTCATATATTGTGCTTCAAAGTAGCACCATGTTTTTCATATAGTGAGTCTCATAAGTTGTCTTTTTCATACTAGTGGGAATTTTTCATTATAGAACTTGGCTTGTATATTCCTACGATGGGCTTCCTCAAATGCCCTAGGTCTTCGTGAGCAAGCAAGTTGGATGCACACCCACTAGTTTTCTTTTGTTGAGCATTCATTTATAGCTCTAGTGCATCCATTGCATGGCAATCCCTACTCCTCATGTTGACATCAATTGATGGGCATCTCCATAGCCCGTTGATTATCCTCGTCAATGTGAAACTTTCTCTTTTTTTGTATTCTCCACACAATCCCCATCATCATATTCTTTTCCACCGATAGTGCTATATCCATGGCTCACGCTCATGTATTGCGTGAAGGTTGAAAAAGTTTGAGATTATTTAAGTATGAAACAATTGCTTGGCTTTTCATCGGGGATATAGAAGTTGGGAACATCTTTGTGTGACGAAAATGAACATAGCCTAACTATATGATTTTGTAGGGATGAACTTTCTTTTGCCATGCTATTTTGAGAAGACATGATTACTTTGATTAGTATGCTTGAAGTGTTACTATTTCTTTTATCAATATGAACTTTTATTTTGAATCATTTTGATTTGAACATTCATGCCACAATAAAGAAAATTACATTAGGAATTATGCTAGGTAGCATTCCACATCAAAAATTCTCTTTTTATCATTTACCTACTCGAGGACGAGCATGAATTAAGCTTGGGGATGCTTGATACGTCTCCAATGTATCTATAATTTTTGATTGTTCCATGCTATTATATTACCCCTTTTAGATGTTTATGGGCTTTATTTTACACATTTATATCATTTTTGGGACTAACCTACTAACCGGAGGCCCAGCCCATGTTGCTGTTTTTTTTGCCTATTTCAGTATTTCGAAGAAAAGGAATATCAAACGGAGTACAAACGGAATGAAACCTTCGGGAGCGTGATTTTTGGAACAAATCTGATCTGGAGAGCTTGGAGTGCAAGTCAAGAAGCTCCCGAGGGCCCCACGAGATAGGGGGCCGCACCCCCCTGTAGGGCGTGCCCCCTGTCTCATGGGCCCCTCGGGCGGCCACTGACGTACTTCTTCCTCCTATATATACCTATGTACCCCGAAAACATCCAGGAGCACCATGAAACACAATTTCCACCGCCGTAACCTTCTGTATCCGCGAGATCTCATCTTGGAGCCTTCGCCGGCACTCTGCCGGAGGGGGAATCAACCACGGAGGGCCTCTACATCAACATCCTTGCCCCTCCGATGAGTTGTGAGTAGTTTACCACAGACCTATGGGTCCATAGTTATTATCTAGATGGCTTCTTCTCTCTTTTTGGATCTCAATACAATGTTCTCCCCCTCTCTTGTGGAGATCTATTCGATGTAAACTCTTTTTGCGGTGTGTTTGTCGAGATCCGATGAATTGTGGGTTTATGATAACGTTTATCTATGAATAATATTTGAATCTTCTCTGAATTCTTTTATGTATGATTGAGTTATCTTTGCAAGTCTCTTCGAATTATTAGTTTGGTTTGGCCTACTAGATTGGTCTTTCTTGCCATGGGAGAACTTCTTAGCTTTGGGTTCAATCTTGCGGCGTTCTTAACCAGTGACAGAAAGGGTTGCAAGACACGTATATTTTTGCCATCGAGGATAACAAGATGGGGTATATATCATATTGCATGTGTTTATCCCTCTACATCATGTCATCTTGCTTAATGTGTTACTCTGTTCTTATGAACTTAATACTCTAGATGCAGGCAGGAGTCGGTCGATGTGTGGAGTAATAGTAGTAGATGCAGGCAGGAGTCGGTCTACTTGTTATGGACATGATGCCTATATACATGATCATGCCTAGATAATCTCATAACTATGCGCTTTTCTATCAATTGCTGGACAGTAATTTGTTCACCCACCGTAATACTTATGCTATCTTGAGAGAAGCCTCTAGTGAAACCTATGGCCCCCGGGTCTATCTCTTATCATATTTGCTTTCCATCTACCTTTATTTGCATCTTTACTTTTTGCATCTATATCATAAAATACCAAAAATATATTTATCTTATCATACTATCTTTATTAGATCTCACTTTCGCAAGTGGCCGTGAAGGGATTGACAACCCCTTTATTGCGTTGCTTGCGAGTTCTCAGTTTCTTTGTGTAGGTGCATGGGACTTTTGAGGAGCCTCCTACTGGATTGATACCTTGGTTCTCAAAACTGAGGGAAATACTTACGCTACACTTTGCTGCATCACCCTCTCCTCTTCGAGGAAAACCAACGCAAGCTCAAGACGTAGCACACCTCAACATCTGGATTTTCATGCTCAGAAGTAGATTCTTGCCCTTGTTCTTCACTGACATCAACATTGCTTGAAGATGTAAAGTAGTTATTCAAAGAGCCCTTCAGTGCTAGAATTTTCAGATCACTTTCTTTCTTTTTCCTCCTTTTTTCAGCACCCGACAATTGCTTCTTCTTAGGTAACATGGCAGGCTAATGTCCTAAAATCATGAAGAAAAGATCAAAAGAGCATACAAAGAATTAGGAATTTATAGATCGGATGATTGGAACCCTAGACATGTTGCATAGAATGACAAAAAATTGATAGATTGGATTAGAATATGTACATACTAAATAAAGAATAAATAAACTACTGAGATTTTCAAATTGAGGTTTGGGGATGGACAGGAACATGGATGCGTACCTCTTGACTTCCAATCAGATACGTACTTGACTACTTGTATAGGTATTGCCGTATTGCCGTGGTGCCGGATGTCGGATGGCCGGGCTGCCGCCTGCATGTCGGACTGCTGTGTGGCGGCGACGGTGAGCCAGCGACCGGAGGGCGACGCGGCAAGGGCCAAGGGGCAAGGCACCGAGCGACCGAGAAGGCCGACGGGCAGCGAGGGTGACGAGCCTACGAAGGAAACGTCGAAACGAGCGTGAGTCACGGCGCCGCTTCGCCTTCGCGTATCCATCAGCGATCCCTAGCTAGCTATATCTGGGCCACCTAGCCCATCCTATTTCTTTTCTTTAATTCTTTTGTAATTTTCTACTTGCTTTTTGCTGGGCTATAGTATATGTATATACTCCATCATGTGCCCCTCCTTGCCTGGGCCCTGGGCTGTCGCCCTGTCACCCATGCCCTAGGGCCGTCCCTGGATCTCACCCAAAACTTGAAAACTTCAATCACACAAAACTCAACAAAACCTTCGTGAGATCTGCTAGTATAACAAAGCAAATCACTACTCTAAGTATTGTTGCAAACTCATTCATATTTTATTCTTGCATTATGTCTACTATATTCCAACTTTTCTATGGCTTATGCCCCCCGATAAAGTCCATAGATCTATTAAAATAAGCACACAACGCAAAGAAAACAAAATCTATCAAAACAGAATGGTTTGTAGCAATCTGAAAACTTCGTATACTTCTGTAACTCCAAAAATTCTGAAAAATTAGTACAAGGTGGGCAATTTGTATATCAATCTTGTGTTCAAAATTCAGAATTGTTTCGCACTTCTGTGATTTTTAATAATTCTGTGATTGGCGCACAAAGTTTATGTTTTCCAACAAGATCAAATCAACTATCACCCAACATGATCCCAAAGGCTTTGCTTGGCCCAAACACTAATTAAAACATAAAAACACAATCAGAACTGAGGCCTAATTTTTCAAACACTCAAGAACAGAAAGAAAAAACAAAAAATAAATTTTATTCATAGGGTTGCCTCCCAACAAGCGCTATCATTTTTTGCCCCTAGCTAGGCACTGGTAATTTTAACGATGCTCGCATGAAAGATAATAATTGAAACACAAAGAGAGCATCATGTAGCATGTGAAAAACACATTTAAGTCTAGCATACTTCCTATGCATAGGCATTTTATAAGCAAACAAATTATCAAGGCAAGCAAAAACTATCATATGCAAGGAAGAAGAAAGAAACAATATCAACCTCAACATAATGAGAGGTGATTTAGTAATATGAAAATTTCTACAACCATATTTTACTGTCTCATAATAATTACATGTAGGGTCATAATCAAATTCAATAATATAGCTATCATATAAATTTTTTTCTTCATGATCAACATGCATACAAGTTTTATAATCTTCCAAGATAGTGGGATTAACATCAATTGAAGTCATGACATATCGAAACCCACTTTTATCGAACATTTCACAAGACTGAACACTCTCCAAATATGTGGGATTATTTTTACGTAGAGTTGACACTCTTCTAAACCCACTTTCAATATTATTGCAAACACTATTATCAATATCATATTCATCATGAGGCTTGAATAAATTTTCAAGATCATAAAAAGAATCACCCCAATCATGATCATTGCAATAAGTAGCGGACATAGCAAAATTAGCATCCCCAAGCTTAGGGTTTTGCATATTATTAGCACAATTGACATTAGTAAAATTTGTAATAACATCATTGCAATCATGGCTTTCATTCAAGGAGCTATCAAGTGTGGGTGCAATAGCAATAATTTCATGTTTAACATAAGGAACTATAGCAAGTTCATCTCCATAGGCATCATTAATATTGGCATCATGGCCACAAAAATAAAAAGCATCATGTTCATCAAGAGGGGATAATTCAATTAAATCATCGGGATCATAATTACCCATAGCTTCATGCATATCAATATTTTCTTCCAAAGCAGCGGACATTCTCTCAATAAATTCTTTAACATAGGCATTATGAGCATAGTTTTCATACCAATATTTAAGTATGTCAAAAATTTTAGATTTGTAGAGAGTAATATCATGCTTTTTAATCAAAGAAGCAACTTATAAGCACTTTTAAAAGCAACAAATTCTTCAATTTGTTCGATATCATAGTAACTATAAACCTCCTTGGCATAAGAAGATAAGATTTCATTGTCACTAAACTCACATAGACAGGGGAGGTGTTTTTTTAGCGTTCTTAGAGCAACAAATAAAATCACAAATTTCACAAAGATTGCAAGCATAGCATAGCAAACAATTTATTTGATTCCATAAGAGCTTCCCTTTTTTCAGACAAACGATGACGCACAAAATGAGCATGCTCATCTAAAGATTTTCCCTCAAGTAAACTAGTTGGGGTTTCAGCACGAGCACATATGGATCGAAGATGATCTAGGTAGAAAACTTTGAGTGGATCCATATCAATAGATTTTTAGCAAGCAAAGGTGCAAGAAAAATAGAATGCACATGGAAACACAAGCAAACATAAGATCGAACGAGAAAAGGGCGAACAAAAAAGAGGGCGTATAAAACGGCAATTTTTGTGAAGTGGGGGAGACGAAAACGAGAGGCAAATGGCAAATAATGTAAATCGGAAGGAGATGAGATTTGTGATTAGGAACCTGATAGATGTTGATGATGTCTCCCCGGCAACGGCGCTAGAGATCCTTTCTCGATGGCTCATGTCCGCGTCAGTATTTTCCCTGAAGAGGAAGGGATGATACAGCACAACTACAGTAGGTATTTCCCTCAATCATGAGACCAAGTTTATTGAACCAGTAGGAGAACCACACAACACTATGTAAACGGTACTTGAACACAAAGAAAAAATACTTGCAACCCAACGCGAAGGAGGGGTTGTCAATCCCTCCCGGGTAAAAGATAGATAAAATTGTAGTAGATTGGATAAATAGATCTTGCGGGAACGCGAGATAAAATAAATAACAAAAAATTGCAGCAAGGTATTTTTGGGTTTTTGGATTAATAGATCTGAAAATAAAAGAGGCAAATAATTGATCAGAAAGCAAATATTATAAAGAAGAGACCCAGGGGCCATAGATTTCACTAGTGGCTTCTCTCGAGAAAAATAACATACAGTGGGTAAACAAATTACTGTTGGGCAATTGATATAACTTCAAATAATTATGATGATATACAGGCAATGATCATTATATAGGCATCACGTCCAAGATTAGTAGACCGACTCCTGCCTGCATCTACTACTATTACTCCACACATCGACTGCTATCCAACATGCCTCTAGTGTATTTAGTTCATGGAAAAACGGAGTAATGCAATACGAATGATGACATGATGTCGACAAGATCTATTCATGTAGGAATAGACCCATCTTGTTATCCTTAATAGCAACGATCAATACCTGTCTTGCACGAGTGTCGGTGTCAAAACCGGTGGATCTCGGGTAGGGGGGTCCCGATCTGTGCGTCAAGGCTGATGGTAACACGAAGTAAGGGACACAAATGTTTACCTAGGTTCGGGCCCTCTCGATGGAGGTAAAACCCTACTTCCTGCTTCATTAATATTGATGATATGGGTAGTACAAGAGTAGATCTACCACGAGATCATAGAGGCTAAACCCTAGGAGCTAGCCTATGATGGTATGAATGTGATCGGCCTTCTAAGGGCCAACCTCTCCAGTTTATATAGACACCGGAGAGGGCTAGGGTTTACATGGAGTCAGTTACAAGGAAGGAAATATAATATCCGGATCGCCGAGCTTGCCTTCCACGCCAAGGGAAGTCCCATCCGGACACGGGCCGAAGTCTTGAATCTTGCATCTTCACGCTTCAATAGTCCGGATGTTGTACACAGTCCGGCTGTCCGGATACCCCCTATTCCAGGACTCCCTCAGTAGCCCCTGAACCAGGCTTCAATGACGATGAGTCCAGCGTGCAGTATTGTCTTCGGCATTGCAAGGCGGGTTCCTCCTCCGAATACTCCAAAGTAATTATCGAACACTCAAATCGTGTCTGGATCTGAAAAATGACCTTCGCATACCACCGTAGAGAGAATGATATTTCACAAATGCAATCTGCTGACAACTTTTCCTGACGACGTGACACGTTATTATGATCGGATCCATTATTCGAACCGTTTCCACACAACCAGCTACAACGCATATCACAAGGCGGTTTCTATGACATGTCTTGTCAAAGCAGGGATCGTGTCCCCTTCTTACGGGATTCTCATCAATACGGGCATGGGTAATCTCACCACGCCATTAACCGCGACGCTTGGGAAACAAGCGATTCCCAACGGGCAAATGGGGAGGCGCATCGCTTCCAGCGCCTCTATAAAGGGATAAGATTCCCCCATTTTCACCTACGCCTTCTTCCTCCTTTTCCCACTCTTGCCCCCTCGAGCTCCAGCGCCCAAGCCCAAGTCTTCCCCGCACAGCTAAACATGTCCGGAGCAGGAGGCAAGTGGGTGGCTTCCACCGTCAAGGAGAAGCACATCACCGATCTTCGGGCGGCCGGATACTTGGCCGCGAACATAGCTTACTGTCTACCAGACACCGGGCAGGTCATTCCGACCCCAGGACCCCACGAGAGGGTCGTATTCGTCGCCCACTTCGTCCGTGGACTGGGATTTCCACTCCATCCCTTCGTCCGCGGGCTTATGTTCTACTACGGGCTAGATTTCCACGATCTAGCCCCGAATTTCATCCTCAACATCTCGGCGTTCATCGTCGTGTGCGAGGATTTCCTCCGCATCCGGCCTCACTTTGGCCTATGGCTGCAAACTTTCTGCGTGAAGCCGAAGGTGGTAAGAGGCCAACAGGCGGAGTGCGGAGGGGCCATGGTGGGTAGAATGCCCAACGTCACATGGCTCGACGGCTCCTCCGCGGAGACCGTAAAAGGATGGCAATCGGGGTGGTTCTACATAACCGAGCCGCGCGGCGCCAACTGGGCGGCGGCCCCCGAGTTCCGATCCGGAGCCCCCATGCGGCTTACCTCCTAGGAGAGGAAGGGCCTGTCCTGGGGCGATTCCATGGAGCTGGCTGGACTCCAAACATGCATCAAAAGCATGAAGGACAAGAACATCAAGCTTGTCGACGTGATCCAGGTCATGCTCATTCGCCGAATCTTGCCCTGCCAGAGGCGGGCAGTCAATCTGTGGGAGTTCGTCCCCACCGAGCACCAAAACTCCAGAGGCTCTACGACATGACACACAAAGGCGCATGGAAGGAGCTGTTCAAGGCCTCCGAAGTGCCTCCTCCGACATCCGAAGACCGCGGGCTTCACGCTGCGCGGGCTCCTAGGCTGGTGAGTTCTTAGACTAACACCGGACCTAGTTCTTCCCGATATATTCACGGGAGTGCCTTAAGTAATTGTGCATGTTTATTTCAGGATTACGTGGAAACAGCGGAGTGGGTTTACTGCCCGGCTCCGCTGCCAGAAGACCCAGCAGATGTTCTCCTGACGGAGATGCTGGTCCCGGCGCCGTACAAGGTGCCGGAGAAGAAGGCCGAGAAGAAGGCCTCGGGGATCCGAAAGGGTCTCCAGCGGAAGGTTGTGTCGGAAGCCTCGTCCGAAGACGACGAGGCGGACTCCTCCCACGAAGGGGAGGAGGAAGAAGAAGAAGACGCCCCATCCAGAAAGGATGAGGGGTCCGGGGAGGCGGACCCGAGGGCCGAAAAAGGTCCTCGGCACCGGGCCGTCATTCCCCTGTCGTCCGATGACGACGAGTCGGATTCCTCCCGCGGAGGCGGGGGGAATCAGGAAGAGATCCTACGTTGCCCCACCGGGGGGAGAAGAAGAGGAAAGCCACCCCAGGAGGGGAGGCTGGGGCGTCCAAGAAGGGGAAGCGGCCCCTTCCGGACTACTCCGCCACGGCCGCTCTCAGCAAGGAGGGGTGGCTGCCTAGGGGGAAGCCCCTAGCGCAATCGTAAGTGTTCGCATTCTATCATGAATTCACTTCACAGTTTTTGTATTTATAATGCCGAACGTATGTGCAGTTCGGCCAGGGATCACCCCGAGGTATCCTCCTCCGGGTCCCTAAGCAATTCGGAGATTAATTCGCTTCGGACGGCCACTACTCCTCAACCCGCGGACGACATAGAGGTGTTGTCCCAAAGGCTCCCAGAGCGGGGGGAGGTGACTCTGGAGACGCCCCGAGGCGGGGTCCCAGACGTCGGACACACGGGGTTCAAGATCCCCGCGGATCGTGTCGACGAGAGCCACGGCCAGCCGTGCTCTGAGCCGAACACAATTCCAGAACCTTCGATGGTTCCGGACTCAGGCAGGCGACCCCTCGCTATGGAGGGCGAGCCGTCTGTGTCGCAGACTTCCATTGCGCATGAAGCGCCGGACGGTCTGCTGGAAGCGCTTTGCGGCGCTTCCCTGGACAAAGGGCACCGTAATCTTATGAGTACGGTGATTCGGAAAGTTTCTTTCGCCAAGAGTGGACTAACCGAAGCTTGCACCAGCCTCCTAATAGGCTTCGAGGTAAGTAATAAATATGTGCAACATTACCACCCGATAGGTAGTAGCCCCTCATACTCTATTTGGCATTCGAAAGGAAAAGCCGAGCAGAGGGTCAATTAAAATCTGCAGGAGTCTAATCATAAGTATTATTTTGAATAAGCAGGCTGTGCTGCTTGCTGCTGCTGCCCGTACTGCAGAGGTTGCCGATCTGAAGCGGGACCTGGAGCAGGCGTTGGGAGAGCTCGACCTCACGAAGAGGCAGCTCGAAGAGAACAAGGGTCAGTAATTCCTGTTCTTATGTCTTTAAGGATAGGCAGAATTGGTGGATCTGACAACTAAGTGTCGTGACCGTGTAACAGGGGCCCCCGCCGAAGTGGCGGCCCTGAAGAAGGCATTGTCCAAGGCCGAAGACAAGGCGGCCTCGGAATGTACGGAGCACGAAAAGCAAAGTGCTAGGGTAGGTGAGGTACAGCAGGAGCTCCAGGACCTCGGCAAGAAATGTGAGTCCATGGAGCATGATCTGAAGGCCAAAGAGGCCGAGCTTGCGAAGGCCCTTATGAGCTTGAAAGACGCCAAGGCCAAAGCCGAAAAAGCACAGCAGGAGATCCAGGAGGCCAAGAAGATAGCAGCGGGTAAGAAGTTCTTTATGCAAAGCAATCATGTGGAGGAGGCATTTCTATTACTTACTCGAACTCGGAGCTCTCCATGGGCATTCGCAGACCTGCCATTCAGCATATCAGACGCTACGGAGTTCTACCGTGCGCAGGAGGGGAACTCAACGGAGAAGCTGTTCTAGTCCCAGTATGCTGGGGCCGAACACCCGATGCCTCTGAGTGACCAACTGAAGCAGTTGGCCGAACTCCACAGGGCGGCCGAACTGGCTATGAAAGGGTTCATAGTCCAGATGTGGCCTGGTGAGCTCGTGCCTAGTAGCTACTTCGGCCTGATCAAGCGGATGGTGGATGCCTGCCCGCGGCTTGAGGTGATCAAGCGATCCGTGTGCATCGAGGGTGACCACCGGGCCCTTGCCCGTGTCAAAGTGCATTGGGGCAAGATGGATGCGGAGAAGCTGGTCAAGGACGGACCGCCGGAGGGCAAGGTGCATCGCCATCTCAAGCTGTACTATGATGGCGTTATGAAGGGTGCTCGTCTCGTGGCTGACGAATGTACCAAGGACACCATTTTTGAATGAATTCGCTTCTTTCATGTTTGTATTTGAAGGACGAAGTTACTTGCGCTATGTAGCGCTTTTGTTATTCAAAATATTACCTTCCGTGCGGCTGTTTATAAAATCGTGAAATTAGGCCAGTCGTCGGCTTCCGCCCCTGCATGACTAGCACTGGGGTGTTCGTGGAAAACCCGGACACTCTTTATCCAAATGTTTGGTCCCTTAAGGAGGTGTCCTGCGCAGCGAACGAGGTAATCGGACTATGCGGCTTTATAACTTTCACTTAGCCATAGAAGTCTACAATTTTAAATTTCGGCGAAGCCCCTAGAATCCGGAAGGCCGAATTGGGGCGCTATATACGCCTTGGTTGGACAAGGCCAATTTATTGCCTAAAGGGGAAAATCTTTAAGGATTTTAGTACCTCTCGAACAGCGACCAGCTCTCGCCACATCATGCCGGTCAGTTTTCGGCTTTCTCTTCTGAGGTGCTCGTCCGGAAGAACCGGGACACAATCGCAGTAGTTCTCCCTGCGCTACCTTAGCCGATATAATGGAACATAAGGAACCAAAACAAGGGAGCCGGGCTATCCCAACTGTAGACCCAAGACATGATTCGAAGCTGATGCATGTAGTGCTATAAGTTTTGGGTGCCACACTATTGAAAGTGTTCAGACTTTTAGTTGCCATATTACGGGGTGTCATAAGAAGCCCCTGGCCGTACCAAGGTGTACGGATATAATACCAAATAAACATTTATAAGAGAAAAATACTCAAATAAGGATAATAAGCTGACGCTATATATAATCTGCATTTGACGAAAAATATGTTTAAGCATATGTTTACAATGGATGCATTAGGCAGAGATAAAATATGACTATTTGACATGTCCTATCCAGGGGCAAGCCGTGTGCAGATAGATGAAGCAGGTATAATGATCGTAAATAGATTCCACTTGGGTATTTCCTTCTGCGCACAACGTCTGTTGCCTCCTTGGGTGTCTCTTCCATATGAGTCCGGCAATTCGGCTCTTCTGAGGATGCTGCACTAACGCGGTGTCCTGAAAGGTAAAAGGGAAAGAGTATGAAGGTATTTAGCGGTTACCTGCATTATCGGCTGAGTCGTTGATGCGCCTCCGCCTATGCCCAAGGTATCTTGAGTGTGTAATTGTGTACGCGTGGCACGAATGCTGCTTTGGAGGGGCTTGAGTGGAGGCCGAACTGCTAATCATGATCTTGACATTCATGTTGATCCTGTTGCGGGGTGCTCCAGACTCGTTTGACAGCGCTCGAAGTTGTCGCCGGATTGGTTTGTCGGAGGAGGCCGCATTGTACTTCTGCCGTGAGGGCTGCCATATGCTCTTCTGTTCGAAGGGAGCGGTCCATATTTCTATTGACAGTGATGACCCCGCGCAGTCCCGACATCTTGAGCTTGAGATATGCATAGTGTGGAACCGCATTGAATCTTGCGAATGTGGTCCGCCCGAGCAGTGCGTGGTAGCCGCTGCGGAAACGGACAATGTCGAAGATCAGCTCTTCGCTCCTGAAGTTGTTTGGGGATCCGAAGACCACTTCCAATGTTATAGAACCCGTGCAGTGGGCCTCTACTCCAGGAATAACACCTTTAAAGTTGGTTTTGGTGGGCTTGATCCTTGAAGTATCAATGCCCACCTTGCGCACTGTGTCCTGATAAAGCAGGTTCAGGCTGCTGCCGCCGTCCATAAGGACACACGTGAGGTGGAATCCGTCGATGATTGGGTCTAAGACCAATGCGACTGAGCGGCCATGACGGATGCTGGTAGGGTGATCCCTACGGTCAAAGGTGATCGGACAAGCTGACCATGGGTTGAACTTGGGGGCGACTGGCTCCATCGCATAGACGTCCCGTAGTGCCCGCTTCTGTTCCCGCTTGGGGATGTGGGTGGCGTAGATCATATTGACCATTTTCACCTGCGGGGGAGGGGGGGGGGGTAATTTCTTCTGCCCCCCCCGTATTCGGACGCCGGGGCTCATCGTCATCGTCGCAGTGCACCCCTTGTTCTTGTTTTCGGCGTTTATCTTACCGGCCTGTTTGACACCCAGCAGTCTCTATTGGTGTGGTTGGCTGGTTTGTCCGGTATGCCATGAATTTGGCACGAGTGCTCTAGTATGCGGTCCAGACTGGACGGTCCCTGATTATTTCTTTTGAACGGCTTTTTCCGCTGTCCAGATTTAGGTCATTTGAATCCGGCGTTGACTGTCGTGTCTTCCGTGCTGTCGCCGTTGTTCCGTCTCTTATGTATGTTGCGCCATGGCTTGCCGTTAGCATCGCAGCCGTCCAAAGTGCTGGAATGTGGCGTGGTGCCGCTACGAGCCAACCAGCTATCCTCACCCGCACAAAAACGGGTCATTAGGGTTGTGAGAGCTGCCATAGACTTGGGTTTTTCCTGGCCGAGGTGTCGAGCGAGCCACTCGTCACGGATATTATGCTTAAAAGCCGCCAGGGCTTTGGCGTCCGGACAGTCAACTATTTGGTTCTTTTTAGTGAGGAACCGAGTCCAGAATTTCCGGGCTGACTCTCCGGGCTGTTGAGTAATGTGGCTCAGGTCATCAGCGTCTGGTGGTCGCACATATGTGCCCTGGAAGTTGTCAAGGAATGCATCTTCCAGGTTTTCCCAACTGCCAATGGAATTTGCTGGCAGGCTATTTAACCAGTGCAGGGCTGGTCCTTTGAGCTTAAGGGGGAGATACTTGATGGCATGTAGATCATCTCCGCGGGCCATGTGAATGTGGAGAAGGAAATCTTTGATCCATACTGTGGGGTCTGTTGTGCCATCGTATGATTCGATGTTTACGGGTTTAAACCCTTCTGGGAATTCATGATCCATTACTTCGTCCGTGAAGCAGAGGGGGTGTGCGGCGCCTCTGTGCCAGGCTATGTGGCTACGCCGGTCGGGTTGGTCTAGGTTGCTATGTTCGGCCCGGCCGGATTTGTTGATGATGTATCCGGCGTGATGGTCGTCGTCGCGCGCTCGGGCGTGCCCCCTCGATCCGTAGATCGATCTTGGCTGTCCTGCTTTATTGTCCAGAATATCTTGCAGGTCGTGCCTATTGCCCTGAGCCGTAGTGTATCGGCGTGGGGGTGCAGGATGGTATCCGGTTTTGTCCCGGCCACGGGGTGGCCGGTCAGCCGTTTGGCATTCGAGTCCATATTCCTCGGCTGCCAGGACTTCAGTCCATCTATCTGTGAGCAGGTCTTGATCAGCTTGTAGTTGCTGCTACTTCTTCTTCAGGCTCCTTGCAGTGGCTATAAGCCTACGCTTGAAGCACTCCTGCTCCATGGGATCCTCAGGTACGCCGAACTCGTCGTCGCTGAGGCTGATCTCGTCTTCGGAGGGGGGCATGTAGTTGTCCTCCTCCGGGTATGCGTTTGTCGCCTGTTCTTCTGGGATGGCCTGCTCGTCTTCCTGTTCGGCCTGCTCAAAGGCGGGCTGATCAGGGTCATATTCTTCTTTGGCGCGATCCGGATTATTTTCGCCTCCGGGGCCGGTGTTGCTATGGCGGGGCTTGGGGCGGCGCCGACGACGCCCATTTTTTGACTTTCTTCCCGAGGGTTTGTCTTCCATTGCCTCGTCGCCATTAGTTTCCTTCGGAGTGTCCACCATATATATATCATATGAGGAGGTGGCCGTCCACCGCCCGGTGAGCGGTGGCTCCTGTGATTCTCCTACATCATCGTCCATATCGTCGATGTCTTCGGAGTCGAAGTCAAGCACGTCGGTTAGGTCCTCGATCGTGGCAATGAAGTGGGTGGTGGGTGGCGACGAATTCTGTCATTGTCTGTTTCCCACTCGAGCCGGACATAGTTTGGCCCGGAGTCTCCTGACAAGGAGAGAGACTTCAATAAGTCTAGCATGTCGCCAAAGGGCGAGTGTTGAAAAACGTCCGCCGCGGTGAACTCCATCACCGGGGCCCAACCAGGATCGGCGGGCTTGGGGGCGCGCGGACTGGAACCTGCGTCCAGATATGAATCCAGGGGTCCGGAGTCACAGGTTCCCTCAAAGGTGAAACCTGTGTTCGGCTCCATCGCCGATGAAGGTACGGCCTGCGGGGCGGGGTCCAGCCCTCCATCCTTAGGCGAAGCAACCTGCCCCGGATTTATATCCGAGGCTTCTGCCAGGACGATATCCCGAGCGACGTCTGACAGTAGGTCTAAGCCGTGCTCATCGCAATTGTTCGGTGCTTCTGGCGCTGACCGGAATCCGTCAGATCAAGTCTCCGCGGATATCCGTCGTGTAGTTCAGGTTTCCGAACATTATTTGATGGCCAGGTGCATAGCTATCGATCTGCTCCAAGTGGCCAAGAGAATTGGCCCGCGGCGCGAAGCCGCCGAACACGAAGATCTGTCCGGGGACGAAAGTCTCACCCTGGATAGCGTCGTTAATGACGATTGAAGGAGGCATCAAGCCTGACAGCGACGTCACAGAGGAACTCTCAAAGAAAGCACCAATGTCAGTGTCAAAACTGGCGGATCTCGGGTAGGGGGTCCTGATCTGTGCGTCAAGGCTGAGGGTAACAAGAAGTAAGGGACACAGATGTTTACCCAGGTTCGGGCCCTCTCGATGGAGGTAAAACCCTACTTCTTGCTTGATTAATATTGATGATATGGGTAGTACAAGAGTAGATCTACCACGAGATCGTAGAGGCTAAACCCTAGGAGCTAGCCTATGATGGTATGAATGTAATTGTGATCGGCCTTTTAAGTACCAACCTCTCCGGTTTATATAGACACCGGAGAGGGCTAGGTTTTACATGGAGTCGGTAACAAGGAAGGAAATATAATATCCGGATCGCCGAGCTTGCCTTCCACGCCAAGGAAAGTCCCATCCGGACACGGGCCGAAGTCTTGAGTCTTGCATCTTCACGCTTCAATAGTCTGGACGTTGTACACAGTCCGGCTTTCCGGATACCACCTATTCCAGGACTCCCTCAACGAGCACGACCGAACCCATCACAAAGCACCTCTTCTATCACTGGGAAAGAACACCGCACTAGCACGACCGAACCCATCACATAGCACCTCTTCCCATGGCAAGAAAAATTGATCTAGTTGGCCTAACTAAACCAAATATTCAAAGAAGAAATACGAGGCTATAAGTAATCATGCATATAAGAGATCAAAACTCAAATAACTTTCATGGATTAAATAGATCTGGTCATAAACTCAAAGTTCATTGGATCCCAACAAACACACCGCAAAAAGACTTACATCAAATAGATCTCCAAGAGACCATTGTATTGAGACTCAAAAGAGAGAGAGAGGAAGCCATCTAGCTACTGTCTACAGTCCCGTAGGTCTACAATGAACTACTTACGCATCATCGGAGAGGCAGCAATGAGGATGATGAACCCCTACGTGATGGTGTCTAGGTTGGATCTGGTGGTTCTGGAACTTGCGGCGGCTAGAATTGTGTTTCGTTGACTCCCCTAGGGTTTTTGGATTTTCGAGGTATTTATAGAGCAAAGAGGTAGTGCGGGAGGCCACCGAGGTGGGCACAACCCACCAGGGCGCGTCTGGGCCCCCGGGCGCGCCCAGGTGGGTTGTGCCCCCCTCGAGGCACCTCTCTGGTACATCTTTGGCCCAATTTGTTCCTTCTGGTCCAGAAAAAATCTCGAAAAAGTTTCACTGTTTGGACTCCGTTTGGTATTGATTTTGTACGAAGTAAAAAACAAGCAAAAAAACAGCAACCGACACTGGGCACTATGTCAACAGGTTAGTCCCAAAAAATGTATAAAGTTGCTATAAAATGATCGTAAAACATCCAAGAATGATAATGTAACAACATGGAACAAGCAAAAACTATAGATACGTTGGAGACATATCAGGATGCTCACCCACTTAGTTTCTTTTTGAGCTTTCGTACACTTATAGCTCTGGTGCATCCGTTGCATGGAAATCCCTACTAACTTGCATCGATATCAATTGATGGGCATCTCCATCGCCCATTAATTTGCGTAGTCGATGTGAGACTTGCTTCTTTCTTTTTGTCTTCTCCACAACCACCATAGTGTATTCCACCTATAGTGCTATATCCATGGCTCACACTCATGTATTGCATGAAAGTTGAAAAGGTTTGAGAACATCAAAAGTATGAAACAATTTCTTGACTAACACCAGTGTAGTGCATGATGAAATACTTTGTGTGATGAAGATGGAGCATAGCCAGACTATATGATTTTGTAGGGACAACTTTCTTTAGCCATGATATTTTGAGAAGACATGATTGCTTTATTAGTATGCTTGAAGTATTATTTCCTTAATTTCAAATGAGAGACTATTGCTTTGAATCACTCGTATCTTCATATTCATGCCATGATTAGATTATATGATCAAGATTATGCTAGGTAGCATTCCACATAAAAAATTATCTTTTTTATCATTTACCTACTAGAGGACGAGCAGGAATTAAGCTTGGGGATGCTGATACGTCTCCGTCGTATCTATATTTTTTGATTGTTTCATGCCAATATTATACAACTTTCATATACTTTTGGCAACTTTTTATACTATTTTTGGGACTAACATATTGATCCAGTGCCCAGCGCCAGTTCCTGTTTGACATTTTTTGTTTCGTAGAATATCCATACCAAACGAAGTCCAAACGCGATAAAAACATACAAAGATTTTTTTTTGGAATATATGTGAATTGTGGGAATTGGAATCAACGCGAGATGATGCCCGAGGGGCCCAGAACTCCTGGAGACGCCCCCTCCCCAGGGCCCGGCCAGGAGGCTTGTGGGGTCCTTGCAAGGCAGTTGGTGACGTTCTTTTGCCGCAAGAAAGATAATATACGGAGTTCATCCCGATCGGAGTTAAGGATCTCCGTGAATTTAAGAAATAGTGAAAGGCTAGAAAACAGGAGCGTAGAAACAAAAGGAAACAAAGGGAGAGATACAATCTTGGAGGGGCTCCCGCCCCTTCACTGCCATGGAGGCCAAGGACCATAGGGGAAACCCTCCTCCCATCTAGGGGGAAGTCCAAGGAAGAATAAGAAGGAGGGGCTCTCTCCCCCTCTCTCCCGGTGGCGCCAAAACGTCATCGACGGTGATCTACACCATCAACTTCGTCGCCGTCATCACCAACTCTCTCCCCCTCTATGCAGCGGTGTAACACCTCTTCTCCCTGTTGTAATCTCTACTTAAACATGGTGCTCAACGCTATATATTATTTCCCAATGATGTATGGCAATCCTATGATGTTTGAGTAGATTCGTTTTGTACTATGGTTTGATTGATGATCATGATTGGTTTGAGTTGTATGTTTTATTATTGGTGCTGTCCTATGGTGCTCTCCGTGTCATTCAAGCGTGAGCGATCCCCGCTGTAGAGTTTGCAATATGGTTATGATTCGCTTATGTTGGGTTGCTAGAGTGACTGAAGCTTAAACCCGAGTAAGGGGGTTGTTGCACATGGGAGTAAAGAGGACTTGATACCTTATAATGCTATTGTTGGGTTTTACTTTAATGATATTTCATAGTCGCGGATGCTTGCTAGAGTTCCAATCATAAGTGCAGATGATCCAAGTAGAGAAAGTATGTTAGCTTATGCCTCTCCCTCGTATAAAATTGCAATAATGATTACCGGTCTAGTTATCGATTGCCTAGGGACAAATAACTTTCTTGTGACAAAAAGCTCTCTGCTAAAACTAACTTAAATCTAAACAGCCCCTAGCTTTTATTTACGTGTTCTTCATTATCTTGCAAACCTATCTGAGGGAGTCCCGGACTAGGGGGTGTCCGGATAGCCGAACTACCATCATCGGCCGGACTCCAAGACTATGAAGATACAAGATTGAAGACTTCGTCCCGTGTCCGGATGGGACTTTCCTTGGCGTGGAAGGCAAGCTTGGCGATACGGATATGTAGATCTCCTACCATTGTAACCGACTCTGTGTAACCCTAGCCCTCTCCGGTGTCTATATAAACTGGATGGTTTAGTCCATAGGACGGACAACAATCATACCATAGGCTAGCTTCTAGGGTTTAGCCTCCTTGATCTCGTGGTAGATCTACTCTTGTAACCCACATCATCAATATTAATCAAGCAGGACATAGGGTTTTACCTCCATCAAGAGGGCCCGAACCTGGGTAAAAACATCGTGTCCCTCGTCTCCTGTTACCATCCGCCTAGATGCACAGTTCGGGACCCCCTACCCGAGATCCGCCGGTTTTGACACCGACATTGGTGCTTTCATTGAGAGTTCCTCTGTGTCGTCACCGTTAGGCTCGATGGCTTCTTCGATCATCAACGACGATGTAGTCCAGGGCAAGACCTTCCTCCCCGGACAGATCTTCATATTTGGCGGCTTCGCACTGCGGGCCAATTCGCTTGGCCAGCTGGAGCAGATCGAAGGCTACGCCCCTGGCCGTCAGGTCAGATTTGGAAGTTTGAATTTCACAGCTGACATCCGCGGGGACTTGATCCTCGACGGATTCGAGCCACAGCAGAGCATGCCGTACTGTCATGATGGGCATGATTTAGCTCTGCCGCCGGACAGTACCCTGGAGGCCGCACTTGAAACCACTCCGATCTTCAATTCGGAGCCAGCTCCTCAGATCGAGGATGGATGCCTAGACACCACCTCGGGGGCTGCAACCTCTACGGCGATAGAGCCGAACACTGACTTCGTCCCTCATAAAGCTCGTGACTCCAAGGTGTCGGACTCCTCGCCGGACTCCGAACCTCCCGCGCCCGCCTCGATCGAATCCGACTGGGCGCCGATCATGGAGTTCACCGCAGCGGACGTCTCTCAACACTCACCTTTCGGCGACATCTTGAGTTTGCTAAAATACCTCTCATTATCAGGAGAGACCTGGCCAGATTGTGGTCAGGACGGCTGGGATGCGGACGACGAAGAAATTCAAATCCCACCCACCACCCACTTGGTAGCCGCTGTCGACGATTTAACTGACATGCTAGACTACGACTCCGAGGACATCGACGGTATGGACGACGATGCCGGGGACGACCAAGAACCAGCGCCTAACGAGCGCAGGAAAGCCACCCCATCCCACAACGTATGCATGGTGGACACACCAGAAGGAAGCGACAATGAGGAAAATCGGGACGTGGCGAAGGATAACTCCCCCAACAGACAAACAAAGTGGCGACGCAAGCGCCGCCCGAAGAACGGCATTGACAAAAACGGTACCCATATGGACCCGGCCCTAGAGCAAGGCGAAGCAGTGGACGACGCACATGTCAACAAGCAGCCAGCCGGACATGAACCGGTCAAGCAACCCATTCCCGGCGAAGATGATCTCACATCACCAGAGCATATGAATCTCCATAACAGGCTCATCGCCACTGCAAGAAGTTTGAAGAAGCAAAAGCGGAAGCTCAAAACAGCGGAAGACACACTCAGAATGAGATGGAGCAAAGTACTCAACACCGCAGATAAATATGGCACTAGTCACCAGACAAAGAGCTACCCGAAGCGCAAGCTGTTGCCCGAATTTGACGAGGAGGCCTTTGAGCCCCCGCAGTCAAAAAAGAAAGGGGCCGCCTGGCCGGATAGACGACCAGATGACAGGCCAAGAGCAACACGGGCCGCCACACACAAGCCGACATATGATTAGCATAAAGATCTTCAGAAAAAGGATAACCCGGCCAGGTCTATGAATGGGCCAAAAAAGAAGACTCCAGGAAGTAACACAACCAGCCGAGCATTTGAAGACAACGGCACACCCAAATACAAGGGCGCCGCACACCCACTATGTTTTACCGATGAGGTACTAGATCATGGATTTCCAGCGGGATTTAAACCCATAAACATAGAGGCATACGACGGAACAACAGACCCCGGAGTCTGGATTGAGGATTATATCCTACACATACACATGGCAAGAGGAGACGATCTCCATGCCATAAAATACCTTCCCCTCAAGCTCAAAGGGCCGGCCTGGCATTGGCTTAAAAGCCTCCCAGAAAATACGATTGGGAGTTGGGAAGAGCTTGAGGATGCGTTTCGAGCAAATTTTCAGGGGACTTATGTACGGCCTCCGGATGCAGATGATTTAAGTCACATAACTCAACAGCCCGGAGAATCTGCACGCAAATTCTGGAACAGGTTCCTCACTAAAAAGAACCAAATAGTCGACTGTCCGGACGCTGAAGCCTTAGCAGCCTTCAAACACAACGTCCGAGACGAATGGCTTGCCAGACACCTCGGCCAGGAAAAACCAAGAACAATGGCCGCACTAACAAGTCTCATGACCCGCTTTTGCATGGGGGAAGACAGCTGGTTGGCTAGATGCAGCACCAGCGACCCGAGTACATCCGAAATCATGGATGGAAATGGGAAATCACGACGCAAAAAAGATCAGCGCTGGAACAAGGAGAATGGCCCAAATAGTACGGCGGTCAACGCCAGATTCAAAAGCTCTCGGCCGAACAACCAAACACTGCCCTTAAAGGATAACAGTGACGAGCTATCCAACCTCAACAAGATTCTGGATAAACTGTGTCAAATACACGGTACCTCCGGGAGGCCTGCAAACCATACCCACAGAGATTGTTGGCTCTTCAAGCAGTCCGGCCGACTTAACGTCGAACACAAAGGGCTCGACACACCAAGTGAAAGTGACGAAACCCAAAAGCAGCGCTCCGGAAACCAAAAGACTTTCCCATTAGAAGTCAAAACAGTGAAATCACTTCACGTGATAACACGCAGCGCGGCCCCTGCTATACAAGGACACCGTCCGCAGACTGGGGATAGAACCCACCAAAATTCGCCATAGCAAGCACTTCCTTCAAAGGAGTGACGCCAGGCCTTTTCAGCCAATTTTACAGGCTCTATACCACTAGGGGTCGTGTTCGGTTCATCCGACAAACTCCATCGCGAAAAGCTCACCCTCCATCGCCCCATTTAGCAGTAGCCCTTAAGCACTACTGGGGAGTGCAGCTTTCGCCCGCTTCAATGCAATACCACATTACGCGTCTCTTACGCTTAAAAATGCCCGGTCCACGTGGCATATTCTTAAGACTCCAGGTGTCTCTCGACCACGGAGAATGTGCGGCTGCCTAGACAGCCACACAATATTCCGACCTTGCAGGTCAAAGCCCCTAAAAACAAGTCATTTAGACCTCGGACATGGTTAGACGAGTCCGGCGTAACTTAACAAGGGGCTTCCCAGCCGCATACCCCTTTTTTAGGGGGCCGCGTGCATAAATGATGAAAGCTAATAAAGCTCAACTTTCTTCATCTTCCAAATTATACTTTATTTTGATACACTTTTTGCACGATATTTCTTAGAAACTAAGTCCTTCTCTTTTACAGATGAAGCACGTGCTACACCCGTCCAAACTACAGCACAACGGAGACACAGGCGCAGACGTGCAGTAGGGACCCGTTGCAAGGATTCTTTTCAGATTAAGACCCTGCGTAAACCTTTCTCACTGTCTCTTGTTGATAAACATCCCCTGGTTTCTTACCAGAGCCGAGGAGAAGGCTGGCGTTTTGGCATCGGCCGCGTCAGAAGTTCCCGCCTGTACCTGGACACCAGGGGCTTAGGGCTTTTATTCTGCCCGATATCATAAAGACCGAACACCTCAGGGAGTGTTCGTCGTCTCGAGTTAGGCCTTATATGCATCAGCTCCGAATCATGTCTTTGGTCAAATGTTGGGTTTGCCCAGCTCCTGTGTTTTGCTGCCTTACGTTCCGTATCATCGGCTAACGCGGCACCAGGAGAACTACTGCGATTGTGCCCCGGTTCGGCCGGGAGAGCACCTCAGTAGAGAAAGCCGAAAACTGACTGTCATGATATAGCGAGAGACTGGTCAACCACTCGATCGGCCATTGGAATGTTTAGAATTCCTCCGCTTTGACGAAGGACCGCTTCCCGGCCATCAGGGGCTATATAGTAGCCCCACATTCGAGCTCCTATGGCTAAGTGAAAGTGATAAAGCATTATAGTCCGGTTGCCTAGTTTGCTATGCTATCACCTCCTTAAAAGGACCAAGACGTTGGATTAAGTGTGAAAAAGCGTTTTTCTTTTTGCAAACACCCCCGCACCATGTGCGTGGGGGCTGAAGCCAAAGACTGCCATCTTTCAGATTATACATACATATACGGCCGCACAGGAGATAGTTCAATACTTGAACACACAAGTATAAAAAGTCATTGCATTATAAACATGACCTTAGAAATCATACATGTCATTCAAACATAACATCTTTCGAGCACTGCGACTCTATTATACGAGTGCCCTGCAGGACTTCCTCAAAGTAATGCTCGGTGGGGAATCGGCTTTTGTCCGAACCCCGTGATGCAACAGCGGTGGCATCCATCTCCGCCCAGTATGTTTTACCATGGGCGAGAGCCATCCGCGCACCTTCTATGCATGCCGACCGCTTCATCGCCTTAATATGCGGCACTGCCCCAAGGAATTCCTGCAACAAGCCAAAATAACTCTTCGGCTTGGGCCTTTTCGGCCATAGATGAGTTACCACATCCGTCATGGCCAGTCCAGACAATCTATTCAGCTCAGCCCACTCAACCAGCCGATCACTCAATGGAAGTGGACGCTCCAGACTATGGAATTGAGACCAGAAAAGCTCTCCCATTTCATGATCCTCCTGGCTTCGAAAGTGCACGACTGCGTCAGCCGCACTCGCCGCCAAGTCCAGATAAGGATCCTCCGCACCGTACAATCGGCCCAGCTGAGCATACTTCGGATCCGTGAACTTCCTACGCAGCATAAAGGGCTTTCCAGCCACAATGTCTCCAACCTGACGCAGTTCCTCCTTTATAGCCCGCATCGCACTACGGGCATCCTTGGCCTCGGCATCGGCCTTCTTCAGGTCCTCTTGCTCCGCTCGGCGTTCTCCTTCAAGAACTTCCAGGCGGTCGGTAGCAACTCTTAATTTCATGGCCATTCCAGCCATCTCCTCCCTGCTTCGGCAGTGAGCAGCCTTCTCGGCTTCTAGCCCTTCCCGCTGCCTTCAAGGCAGCCGCCTTGCTTTTTCTGGCTTGCTCCTTGGCCCGAGCAAGTTCTGCTCGAAGGTCCTCCACAGCAGCAGCACCATCTGCATCTAAGCATACAATTTGTAAGGAATGGGCGTCAGCTCCCTTACTAACCAACCGCGGGGCAACCACATACCTTGTGACTCATCAAGTCGTCTATTGACCAGCGAGATGTCCACATCTGCAGCGTCGAGTTGCTTCTTCAGCTCGGCCAATTCATCTGTCTGGCTGGCCACCGAACGTTCCGCCACCTGCATGGGAAAGGCGACAGTTCATAACCGAGATTACGATCCTAGGCACGCTGTCGTTTTCGACAGCATGCCAAGTCTCGGGGGCTACTATCTATACAGGGCGCACTTCATGTGCAAAACTGTCAACAGGTATGTCAGTTTTTGCGTACCTCAAATCCCGTCAGTAAACTTCCGACGGCCTCATACAACCCGGTTTTGGCAGACGAGATCCTCTCAATCACATCACCCATTAATGTGCGGTGATCTTCTGAGATGGACGCCCTCTTAAGCAAATCCTGCAGCTCCACCGGCCGTACTCTAATGGGCGCCGAACTCTCCGGTCCCGCCGGATTCGGGGAGACCCTCCGCGACGACACCTCAGGGTCGTCCGCCCCGCACGATGGGGCGGCAGATGAAGGCGTTTCGCTTTCCATCATCTCCGGACGAAGGTCTCCCGAAGATGAGCTGTGCTGAGATGGGCTGGGATCCGAACTACAAGGTAAAAACTTCGTTACCTTTAGACATTAAGCAGGGGTGTCTGATAATTATAAAATCCCCCTTTTTTCACTTACGGCTCGTTAGAGGGCTGATTCCTCCGAGGAGACAGTACGGCCGGGGCGCTTTCTGGCTCAGGACCTTCCGGTACAGATTTCTTTCCCCGCTTTGAGGCCTTGGCCTCCGGGTCTTTGGAAGCGTTCCTCTTCTCCCCCTGGAAGGAGGGACTCTCTATTCCTCCCTTACTAAACGCCTCCTTGGCAGAGGTGACAGTTTCCCCGTGCCCCCTTCGCCCTCATTCGAAGGTGCAACCTCCAACATTTTGATTAACACGGGATCCTGCATGGTCTCAGGGAGGGGGGTCGGACACCGTATCAGTTTTGCTTGCGCTATCCACTCCTGTCCAGGGATAGCTGGTTAAAAGGCAAGCTCACGATAAATAAATGGATGGTGTGTCCGGACACAGGGGTACTTACTTGAGTATCCGGGCGATTGCAGCTTAGGTCAGCGTCCTCGGTCAATTCCGGATGCGTCTCTTGCGATCCGAAGAACAGTTTATACATCTCCGTGGGAGTCAAACCCATGAAGTGTTGAAGAGCTCGCGGCCCCTCCGGATTAAATTCCCACAGATGGAGGGGGCGACGTTTGCAGGGCAATAGGCACCGGATCAACATGACTTGCACCACTGCGACCAGATTGATCTCCCTTTCTTGGAGGACTCGAATCCGGTCCTGCAACAAGGGGACGTCTTTGGGCGGCCCCCAGTCACGCCCCTTGTCGACCCATGACATCAGGTGCTGTGGAGGGCCCGAGCGAAAGACGGGCGGCGGCTTCTGCCTGCTGCCCCGCGGAGTGGTGATATAAAACCACTCCTGTTGCCACAAGCCGAGCTTCTCTTGGAAAGAGCCCTTGGGCCATGGAGCTTCGGCCCTCTTGCTTATAACTGCCCCACCGCACTCTTCCTGACGCCCCTCAATCATCTTCGGCTCCACGTTGAAGGTTTTGAGCCATAAGCCGAAGTGAGGGGTAGTGCGGAGGAAGGCTTCACAGACGACAATGAATGATGAGATATGGAGGATGGACTCCGGAGCCAGGTCATGGAATTCCAGCCCATAGTAAAACATGAGCCCCCTCATGAAGGGATCCGTCGGGAAGCCTAAACCCCGATGGAAGTGAGACATGAACACGACGATCTCGCCAGGCTCGGGAGTTGGGATAACTTGCCCTCGGGCAGGAAGCCTATGCGAAATCTCGTAGGTTAAATACCTGGCATCTCTCAGCTTTAGCACGTCCTCCTCCGTGACGGAGGAGGGCATCCACCGGCCTTGTAGATCAGGACCGGACATTGTCGAGGATCGAAGGTACCTGAATTCGGAGCCCTGGGTGTTGGAACTCAGGGAGAGGGGCGGATTCGATAGAGGATTGAATAAAAAGAACAGGCCTTGGTCTCATTATAAAGAGGAAGAATACCAAGAGCTGTCCCCGTGACCGTTTGAAACCTGCCTTCGATGGAGGGGGTGTGGCAACGGGCGCGGTTGGGTTACCCACGTCCGTATTGATGGGAATCCTGGAATAAGGGGAACACGATCTCTGCTTCGACAAGATGTGCCAAGGAAACCGCCTCGCTAAACGCGCTGAGGTGGAACAATAAAAACAATTCGAGTAAAGGCTTGGAAGTGGTGTGACGTCACGCCACATGATCCTGGTGTAATATTATTCTCTCTACGGTGGTATGTGGAATTTATTTTTGCAGAGCCGGACACTATCCTGGTGTTCACAATCTTCTATAAATTATTCTGGGGAGGAACCCGCCTTGCAATGCCGAAGACAATATATGTGCCGGACTCATCGTCATTGAAGCCTGGTTCAGGGGCTACTGAGGGAGTCCCGGACTAGGGGGTGTCCGTATAGCCGAACTACCATCATCGGCCGGACTCCAAGACTATGAAGATACAAGATTGAAGACTTCGTCCCGTGTCCGGATGGGACTTTCCTTGGCGTGGAAGGCAAGCTTGGCGATACGGATATGTAGATCTCCTACCATTGTAACCGACTCTGTGTAACCCTAGCCCTCTCCGGTGTCTATATAAACCGGATGGCTTTAGTCCATAGGACGGACAACAATCATACCATAGGCTAGCTTCTAGGCTTTAGCCTCCTTGATCTTGTGGTAGATCTACTCTTGTAACCCACATCATCAATATTAATCAAGCAGGACGTAGGGTTTTACCACCATCAAGAGGGCCCGAACTTGGGTAAAAACATCATGTCCCTCGTCTCCTGTTACCATCCGCCTAGACGCACAGTTCGGGACCCCCTACCCGAGATCCGCCGGTTTTGACACCGACACTATCCCTTTACACCTACAAAGTACTTATAGTTTCATACTTGTTCTAGGTAAATCGAATGTTAAGTGCACGTAGAGTTGTATCGGTGGTCGATAGGACTTGAGGGAATACTTGTTCTACCTTTATCTCCTCATTGGGTTTGACACTCTTACTTATCGAGAAAGGCTACAATTTATCCCCTATACTTGTGGGTTATCAGCGCACATGCTTTTCAAAATGAACATAGAAACATTAGCTGACCAACTAAACGTTCTTTGTTTTAGTAATATCAGCATCATATCAGATTCGTATTTCAACAACTAAGCTTTGGAATTATGAGTGGCATGTTGTTTCGCTTGATGGGTTGAAGTCTTGAGGAGCAATGCTAGCACGAGACGAAGGGGGAAAACCATAAGCTTTATGAGTATAGTGACCATTGAGGGAGTCCTGGATTAGGGGGTATCCGGATAGCCAGACTATATACTATGGCCGGACTGATGGACCGTGAAGATACAAGACTCAAGACTTCGCCCCGTGTCCAGATTGGACTCTCCTTTGCGTGGAAGACAAGCTTGGTGATCCGGATATTAGATCTCCTTCTTTGTAACCGACTTTGTATAACCCTAGCCCTCTCTGGTGTCTATATAAACCGGAGGGTTTAGCCCGTAGAGGAACAATCATAATCATCATAGGCTAGCTTCTAGGGTTTAGCCTCTATGATCTCATGGTAGATCAACTCTTGTAATACTCATATCATCAAGATTAATCAAGTAGGAAGTAGGGTTTTACCTCCATCGAGAGGGCCCGAACCTGGGTAAAACATCGTGTCCCCTGCCTCCTATTACCATTAGCCTTAGACACACAGATCGGGACCCCCTACCCGAGATCCGCCGGTTTTGACACCGACATTGGTGCTTTCATTGAGAGTTCCTCTGTGTCGTCGCGATAAGGCTTGATGGCTCATCTTGTTGTCAAGGACAAAATCACCTCTGGGGGAGCCCTGGTGGTAGGCCAAACTCTCCGATTAGGCGGCTTCGTCGTGACCACCCGATCGCCTGCCGCGCCGACGATGACTTCTCGGGTCATCAAAAACAGCCTCCACGTCAATTCGGAACTCGCCGAACAGATGGATCCAATGGAGCTATCTTCCCTTAATGAACTCCTGGATCACATTGCTGCTTTGGGAGTCACTACAGACTATGATTGGATCGGGCTTAAACCCGACCAAAGGGATATTAAATCCCCACCGGTCACCCACGAGATAGCGGTAGTGGAAGAGCCACACATGGATTATCCCTCTACTTTGAGGATGAACTATGTCCGGATTACCGAGCTCTCTGAGCCGGATACCCGTTCGCGGGAGGACATGACCCAGGCCCCGAAGTTAGAATCGGGCAACGGGCTGAAAGAATCGGGCAACATCCCGGAGCCCGAGCTGCCAAGCCCGGAAGCTCCTCTGCCCCTGGGTGTTAGATCGGATCAAAATCCAAATTTAACCACGCCCACCCACCCAGACTTAAGCCGTCTCTCCCATATCAGACAAGAGCCTCAAGAGACAGTACATCATTACTGGGCCAGATTCCTCGTGATAAACAAGGTCAAGGACTGTCACGAGGAAGACGCAATCTCACTTTTCTGCAAAAATTGCATGAACAAAGGGATCCTCAATGCTATAAGTCGCCATGACATAATACACTTTGCCGACTTAGCAGCCATAGTACAGGAGTACCGTGCGATGGAAAGCGCCTGGAAAACCCAAACAGACTTTTGGGATAATCCGGCTCTCACTAAACTCTTCGTCCGAGCTAAAAGGGCAAACTCTCGTAAGTTACCTGATCCAATTCCCAAAAAACCAAGGCCCACTCCAGGGCGTGGAACTGTATTGGAAGAATGGCTCAATGGGCCATGCAAAATTCACAGCACGCCAGATTACGCCAATGCATAGCCTTAGAGCATGTTGGATACTCCGGCAGGTAGCAAAAAGCGGCGAGGATCTTCTTGTAAACCATTAAGCAGAGCAACATCCCGCCGAAGACAACAATGCGGTACTGACAGTCTTCAAGACTTTCTCCTCAAATAATAAGCGCAAGCAAGCTCATCGAAATTTCCTTGAAATCTGCCACGTGGCAAAAGTAAATCCGTGGAGCGACACTGCTATAACCTTCAGTGCCAGTGACGAACCTCAATGCCAGATAGTCCGGGCACCAACCGCTTTGGTCCTTAGCCCAATCGTGGACGGCTTTTGGCTCACTAAAGTACTCATGGACGGCGGAAGCGGATTAAAGTTGTCTATGAAGAAACGCTCAACAAGACGGAAATTGATAAAAGCCGCATTAAGCAAAGCGGCACGACCTTCAGGGGAATCATCCCTAGTCGGGAGGCACGATTTGCGGGAAAAATCACACTCGATGTGGTATTCGGCACCTCGGAGAATTATAGGTCCGAAGAAATCAGGTTCCAAGTAGCCCCTTTCAGCAGCGGATACCACGCCCTTTTAGGGAGGGACGCATTCACAAGCTTTCAAGCTATACCCCACCACGGGTACATGAAGCTTAAAATGCTCGGACCCAATGGAATCATCACTCTAGCTAGTGATCTGGACGTCGCACTCCGTGCCGAAAATAAAACTGCAGCACTAGCCCTGGAAGCATTATCCGAAGCCCTAGCGACGGAAGAACTAACAATGCGGTCTTCATGGCATCCCGGAAGCTACGACACTACTTTCAAGAGTGTTTGATTACGGTGGCCTCTGAAGTACCACTCAATGACATAATAAACAACTGCGACGCCACGGGATGGATTGCTAAATGGGCTATCGAGCTCCTTCCGTTCGACATAACATACAAACCGCAGCGGGCCATTAAGTCGCAAGTATTGGCTGACTTTGTCGCCGAATGGACAAAAGCCGAACTCCCTAAAGAGTACGGCGCGTACTCTAATTGGATCATGCACTTCAACGGCTCTAAAATGCTGGCCGGATTGGGAGCGGGTGTAGTCCTGACATTCCCCACCGGAGACACGGTCCAATACATACTCCAAATATTATACAAAGACTCCAATAATGCAGCCGAATACGAGGCTCTGTTGCATGGTCTTCGGATGGCAGTCTCTATGGGCATTCAACGCCTGGAAGTGCGCGGGGACTCAAACCTCGCAATATCACAAATAAACGGAGATTTTGATGCCAAGGATCCGAAAATGGCGGTCTACCGCAATGCCATCCTCAAAATGTAAGCTCGGTTCGAGGGGCTCGAATTCCACCATGTGGCCCGAGAAAACAATCAAGTGACGGATATCCTCGCCCGCATCAGCGCTAAACGCGACCCTGTCACACCTAATATATTCTTGGAAAGGCTGTTCAAGCCATCCGTGGTATGGGAAGGGGAGTCTAGCAACACTAGTCCGGTTCCGAATACAACCCCAGATTCCGAACCATCTGACGTAATCGGGGGCTCCGCCACCGAAATAACACCTTCGGCCCACGAAATCATGGCTGTAATCGCCCCGTGGACCGAGCCTTTCTTGGCCTACCTAAATAGGCAGGAGCTTCTCGAGGACCAAAATGAAGCACGTTGTATTGTGCAGCGTTCCAAGGCCAACAAAGTCCATGAGGGAGAACTCTATAAGAAAAGTGCCACCGGAGTGCTCCAAAGATGCATCTCCGAAGAGGAAGAGCGGCAGCTCTTGGATGAAATCCATGCCGGACTCCACGGGCACCACACTGCGGCTCGGGCACTTGTCAGCAAAGCCTTCCGTACAGGTTTTTATTGGACGACAACCCGGGCAGATGCACAGGACCTTGTCCAACACTGCGTCGGTTGCTAGCTCTTTGCCAATCAGAGCCATATGCCCACTACCGCTCTCCAAACAATCCCCATAACTTGGCCCTTCGCGGTCTGGGGGATGGATATGGTCGGATCTCTTAAAGGGGGAAGCCATAAGAGAAAAAATACTTATTGGTCATGGTGGACAAGTTCACCAAATGGATAGAAGCCAAACCAGTTAAAACGGCTGAATCCTGACCAGTGATAGACTTCATATCAGGGGTTGTACACCGTCACGGCGTCCCCCACAGCATCATAACTGACAATGGCTCAAACTTCACAACCGATGAAGTGAAAACTTGGTGTGGCAACATGGGCATTAAGCTCGATTACGCCTCCGTCTATCATCCCCAAACAAACGGCTAGGTTGAACGTGCAAATGGTCTCATCATGAGCGGCATCAAACCCAGACTAGTGCGATCCTTGACAGAATCGGACACTCACTGGGTCGAGGAGCTCAACTTCGTACTCTGGGGCCTGCGGACCACACTGAATTGCACCACCGGATACACCCATTTTTTATGGGGTACGGCGCAGAAGCAGTACTACCTTGTGACATAATCCATGACTCACCTCGCGTGCGCATGTATGAAGAGAAGGAAGCCAATTTAGATTGGCAGGACAACCTAGATGTCCTGCAGGAGGAGCGCGACGTCGCAAAAGCCCATTCCGCATTCTATCAGCAGCAGGCTCAAAGGTATCAAAGCAGAGAAGTGCGGGCCAAAACTAATAACGTTGGCGAACTCGTTCTACGCTTACCGGAGAAGAAGAAGGACAAGCTCAAACCTAAGTGGGAGGGTCCCTTCATTATCGGTAAAGTTCTCACCGGAGGAGCGTACCACCTGCGTAATGCATCCGATAACAGACTCGAGCCAAACCCATGGAACGCAGCCAGACTCCGGAGATTCTACGCCTAGTGCTGAACTCAGTGTTTGTCTCCTTACCCCCGCTCTTTTAATTATGCCCCCCTTTTTCCTTTCTCGCCCTTTTTCCCTTCTTCACACAAAGTATTCAATATAGTGCGGATGCTCGGATCACTCCGGCCGCACTATGTGTGTTCATTGTACCTGGGGGCTTCCTATATGGAAGCTAACTATAATTACTTTTATGGCTTCCTGCCTATCACATATGCGTTCTTTTCCTATATGTGCCTTTTCTTCACCATTATATGCATCGATATGACTTAAGATGTGGCCATGCTGGGTTGCCTGGCTCTTGTGTTTATGCCATACGTTCCCGTTAATTCGGCTAGGGCATAAGGGGAGCACCTCTGCGATTGTTACTGTCGGTTCAGCCGGATGTGTACCTCAGACTGGGTGAAGCCGAAAGCTAGCATTCTTAAGGGAATATTCGATCGGTGAACAAAAGATGTTTCTTTCATTTATTACAACGTGAATCCCCAGATGTATTGTATCCTGCATTTCTGTTCGCAGTTCGGACATGCACATCGATGCATGCGTACCCAGGGAAAGGAAACCCTAACGGAACTATTCTCCCTGGAAGATGTTTCTTACTACCCATGTAATATAAATTAACTAGTTGGGTACTTGTCTGTTCAAGCACTTATGACCCCTAGGTCTGGTTTCCACGCATACCCCGGTTTTGCATAACTGAGCGGGTATTCGGACACACCCCGGACTGTCGGATCCGGGGGCTAAAGCGAAAAGGTCTGCCATGACAAAAGATTTTTAATCCGGCTAGGGACTACATATGTCCATTGAATTACATAGTTACTTGGACTGGCTATATTCTTCCTCTATACCATCCAACAGGCTCTCTAGCTTGCAATCCTGTTGGGAATACTTTGCGGCTAACGCTACCTGGTCATACACCAGACTCACAGGAATCTCTTGCGCATCTGGCCCCGCCGGTCCGACTTCGGCCATATGGTTCGGGTCAAGCTTGGTGTATCGCGTCTTCACCATGGCCCAGGCTTCACTTGCACCTTGTCGGCAGGCTCATACCTTTCACAACCGGAAGCGCTGCTGTGCTCCTTGCAGCATATCCATGAGCTCCCCCATGCCTCCTGGCAGGGAAGTGGATGGCCACCAGGGCCTAGGCAATACCCTGCATCACCTACCGAACTCGTTCGTGCAGCTGTGAGAGATCTTGCAGTAAATCACCTGCGGACCCGGGCATCTCCTCTTCAGGACGGCCTGTCAGCATACCTAGAGATATAAACTCTTTTGAAATGCTTCCTCGCTGAACTATACTGCAGTTCGTTTAGGCACTTACCATAAATGCCGCGACGAAGCCTCCCGTTCTTCTTCACGGAGTCCGCCAGCTGAGCTTGAACATCTGCCAATTCGATGCCCAGCCAGACGTTGGCATCTTGGAGAATGTTTTTCTCCCGCCTAACCTGCGTAAGTACACGCTCACCAGCCTTTAGCTGTCTTTAGAGCTGTTGAAGGAAATATGCCCTAGAGGCAATAATAAAGTTATTATTTATTTCCTCATATCATGATAAATGTTTATTATTCATGCTATAATTGTATTAACCGGAAACAATGATACACGTGTGAATACATAGACAAACATATAGTCACTAGTATGCCTCTACTTGACTAGCTCGTTTATCAAAGATGGTTATGTTTCCTAGCCATGGACAAAAGAGTTGTCATTTGATTAACGGGATCACATCATTAGGAGAATAATGTGATTGACATGACCCATTCCGTTAGCCTAGCACTTGATCGTTTAGTATGTTGCTATTGCTTTCTTCATGACTTATACATGTTCCTGTAACTATGAGATTATGCAACTCCCGTTTACCGGAGGAACACTTTGTGTGCTACCAAACGTCACAACATAACTGGGAGATTATAAAGGTGCTCTACAGGTGTCTCCAAAGGTACATGTTGACTTGGCATAATTCGAGATTAGGTTTTGTCACTCCGATTATCGGAGAGGTATCTCTGGGCCCTCTCGGTAATACACATCACTTAAGCCTTGCAAGCATTGTAACTAATGAGCTAGTTATGAAATGATGTATTACGGAACGAGTAAAGAGACTTGTCGGTAACGAGATTGAACTAGGTATTGGATACCGACGATCGAATCTCGGGCAAGTAACATACCGATGACAAAGGGAACAACGTATGTTGTTATGCGATTTGACCGATAAAGATCTTCGTAGAATATGTAGGAACCAATATGGACATCCAGGTTCCGCTATTGGTTATTGACCGAGAATAGTTCTAGGTCATGTCTACATAGTTCTCGAACCCATAGGGTCCGCACGCTTAACGTTACGATGACAATTTTATTATGAGTTTATAAGTTTTGATGTACCGAAGTTTGTTCGGAGTCCCGGATGTGATCACGAACATGACGAGGAGTCTCGAAATGGTCGAGACATAAAGATTGATATATTGGACGGATATATTTGGATACCGGAAATGTTCCGGATGAGATTGGGAATATACCGGAGCTCCGGGAGGTTACCGGAACCCCCCGGTAAGTATATGGGCCTTATTGGGCCTTAATGGAAAGGAGGGAGAAGAAGCAAAGGAGGGGGCGCCCCCCCCCCAAGCCCAATCTGAATTGGGAGGGGGGCCGGCCCCCCCTTTCCTTCTTCCCTCCCCTCTCTTCCTTCCCTCTCCTACTCCTAATAGGAAAGGGGGGGCCAAACCTACTTGGAGTAGGATTGCCCCCCTAGGGCGCGCCTCTCCCCTTGGCCAGCCCCCTCCTCCTCTCTCCCTTTATATACGGGGGAGGGGGGCACCTCTAGAACACACAAGTTGATCTACGGATTGTTCCTTAGCCGTGTGCGGTGCCCCCCTCCACCATATTCCACCTCGGTCATATCGTCGCGGAGTTTAGGCGAAGCCCTGCGCCGGTAGAACATCATCATCGTCACCACGCCGTCATGCCGATGGAACTCATCCCCGACGCTTTGCTGGATTGGAGCCCGGGGAACGTCATCGAGCTGAACGTGTGCTGAACACGGAGGTTCCGTACGTTCGGTACTTGGATCGGTCGAATCGTGAAGATGTACGACTACATCAACCGCGTTGTCATAACGCTTCCGCTTACGGTCAACGAGGGTACGTGGACATTACTCTCCCCTCTCGTTGCTATGCCATCACCATGATCTTGCATGTGCGTAGGAATTTTTTTGAAATTACTACGTTCCCCAATAGTGGCATCCGAGCCTAGGTTTTATGCATTGATGTTATATGCACGAGTAGAACACAAGTGAGTTGTGGGCGATACAAGTCATACTGCTTACCAGCATGTAATACTTTGGTTCAGCGGTATTGTTGGATGAAGCGGCCCGGACCGACATTACGCGTACGCTTACGCGAGACTGGTTTTACCGCCGTGCTTTGCACACAGGTGACTAGCGGGTGTCTGTTTCTCCAACTTTAGTTGAACCAAGTGTGGCTACGCCCGGTCCTTGCGAAGGTTAAAACATCACTAACTTGACAAACTATCATTGTGGTTTTGATGCGTAGGTAAGAACGGTTCTTGCTCAGCCCGTAGCAGCCACGTAAAACTTGCAACAACAAAGTAGAGGGCGTCTAACTTGTTTTTGCAGGGCATGTTGTGATGTGATATGGTCAAGACGTGATGCTATATTTTATTGTATGAGATGATCATGTTTTGTAACCGAAGTTATCGGCAACTGACAGGAGCCATATGGTTGAGGCTTTATTGTATGAAATGCAAACGCCCTGTAATTGCTTTACTTTATCTCTAAGCGGTAGCGATAGTCGTAGAAGCAATAGATGGCGTAAACGACAACGATGCTACGATGGAGATCAAGGTGTTGCGCCGATGATGATGGTGATCACGATGGTGCTTCGGAGATGGAGATCACAAGCACAAGATGATGATGGCCATATCATATCACTTATATTGATTGCATGTGATGTTTATCCTTTATGCAGCTTATCTTGCTTTGATTGACGGTAGCATTTTGAGATGATCTCTCACTAATTATCAAGAAGTGTTCTCCCTGAGTATGCACCGTTGTGAAAGTTCTTCGTGCCGAGACACCACGTGATGATCGGGTGTGATAGGCTCTACGTTCAAATACAACGGGTGCAAAACAGTTGCACACGCGGAATACTCAGGTTAAACTTGACGAGCCTAGCATATACAGATATGGCCTCGGAACACGGAGACCCAAAGGTCGAGCGTGAATCATATAGTAGATATGATCAACATAGTGATGTTCACCATATAAAACTACTCCATCTCACGTGATGATCAGACATGGTTTAGTTGATTTGGATCACGTAATCACTTAGATGACTAGAGAGATGTCTGTCTAAGTGGGAGTTCTTAAGTAATATGATTAATTGAACTTAAATTTATCATGAACTTAGTACCTGATAGTATTTTGCTTGTCTATGTTTGTTGTAGATAGATGGCTCGTGTTGTTGTTCCATTGAATTTTAATGCGTTCCTTGAGAAAGCAAAGTTGAAAGATGATGGTAGCAATTACACGGACTGGGTCCGTAACCTGAGGATTATCCTCATTGCTGCACAGAAGAATTACATCCTGGAAGCACCGCTGGGTGCTAGGCCTGCTGCTGATGCAACTGACGATGTTAAGAACGTCTAGTACAGCAAAGCTGATGACTACTCGATAGTTCAGTGTGCCATGCTTTACGGCTTAGAACCGGGTCTTCAACGACGTTTTGAACGTCATGGAGCATATGAGATGTTCCAGGAGTTGAAGTTAATATTTCAAGCAAATGCCCGGATTGAGAGATATGGAGTCTCCAATAAGTTGTATAGCTGCAAGATGGAGGAGAATAGTTCTGTCAGTGAACACATACTCAAAATGTCTGGGTATAATAATCACTTGATTCAACTGGGAGTTAATCTTCCTGATGATAGTGTCATTGACAGAATTCTTCAATCACTGCCACCAAGCTACAAGAGCTTCGTGATGAACTATAATATGCAAGGGATGGACAAGACTATTCTCGAGCTCTTCGCAATGCCAAAAGCCGCGGAGGTAGAAATCAAGAAGGAGCATCAAGTGTTGATGGTTAACAAGACCACCAGTTTCAAGAAAAAGGGCAAAGGGAAGAAGAAGGGGAACTTCAAGAAGAACAACAAACAAGTTGCTGCTCAAGAGAATAAACCCAAGTCTGGACCTAAGCCTGAGACTGAGTGCTTCTACTGCAAGCAGACTAGACACTAGAAGCGGAACTGCCCCAAGTATTTGGCGGATAAGAAGGATGGCAAAGTGAACAAAGGTATATGTGATATACATGTTATTGGTGTGTACCTTACTAATGCTCGCAGTAGTACCTGGGTATTTGATACTGGTTCTGTTGCTAATATTTGCAACTCGAAAAAGGGACTACGGATTAAGCGAAGATTAGCTAAGGACGAGGTGACGATGCGCGTGGGAAATGGTTCCAAAGTCGATGTGATCGCGGTCGGCACGCTACCTCTACATCTACCATCGGGATTAGTTTTAGACCTAAATAATTGTTATTTGGTGCCAGCGTTGAGCATGAACATTATATCTAGATCTTGTTTGATGCGAGACGATTATTCATTTAAATCAGAGAATAATGGTTGTTATATTTATATGAGTAATATCTTTTATGGTCATGCACCCTTGAAGAGTGGTCTATTTTTATTGAATCTCGATAGTAGTGATACACATATTCATAGTGTTGAAACCAAAAGATGCAGAGTTGATAATGATAGTGAAACTTATTTGTGGCACTTCCATTTAGGTCATATCGGTATAAAGTGCATGAAGAAACTCCATACTGATGGGCTTTTGGAATCACTTGATTATGAATCACTTGGTACTTGCGAACCATGCCTCATGGGCAAGATAACTAAAACGCCGTTCTTCAGAACTATGGAGCGAGCAACTGATTTGTTGGGAATCATACATACTGATGTTTTTGGTCCAATGAATGTTGAAGCTCGTGGCGGGTATCATTATTTTCTCACATTCACAGATGATTTGAGCAGATATGGGTATATCTACTTAATGAAACACAAGTCTGAAACATTTGAAAAGTTCGAAGAATTTCAGAGTGAAGTGGAAAATCATCGTAACAAGAAAATAAAGTTTCTACGATCTGATCGTGGAGGAGAATATTTGAGTTACGAGTTTGGTTTACATTTGAAACAAAGCGGAATAGTTTCGCAACTCACGCCACCCGTAACACCACAAGGTAATGGTGTGTCCGAACATCGTAATCGTACTTTACTAGATATGGTGCGATCTATGATGTCTCTTACTGATTTACCGCTATTGTTCTGGGGTTATGCTTTAGAGACGGCCGCATTCACGTTGAATAGGGCACCATCAAAATCCGTTGAGACGACGCCTTATGAACTGTGGTTTGGCAAAAAACCAAAGTTGTCGTTTCTTAAAGTTTGGGGCTACGACGCTTATGTGAAGAAACTTCAACCAGATAAGCTCGAACCTAAATCGGAGAAATGTGTCTTCATAGGATACCCAAAAGAAACTATTGGGTACACCTTCTATCATAGATCTGAGGGCAAGATTTTCGTTGCTAAAATCGGATCCTTTCTAGAGAAGGAGTTTCTCTCAAAAGAAGTGAGTGGGAGGAAAGTAGAACTTGATGAGGTAACTGTACCTGCTCCCTTATTGGAAGGTAGTTCATCACAAGAACTGGTTCCTGTGACAACTACACCAATTGGTGAGGAAACTAATGATATTGATCATGAAACTTCAGATCAAGTTTCTACTGAACCTCATAGATCTACCAGAGTAAGATCCGCACTAGAGTGGTACGGTAATCCTATTCTGGAAGTCATGTTACTTGACCATGATGAACCTACGAACTATGAGGAAGCGATGATGAGCCCAGATTCCGCAAAATGGCTAGAGACCATGAAATCTGAGATGGGATCCATGTAGGAGAACAAAGTATGGACTTTGGTTGACTTTCCCGATGATCGGCAAGCCATTGAGAATAAATGGATCTTTAAGAAGAAGACTGACGCTGACGGTAATGTAACTGTCTATAAAGCTCGACTTGTTGCGAATTGTTTTCGACAAGTTCAAGGGGTTGACTACGATGAGACCTTCTCACCAGTAGCGATGCTTAAGTCTGTCCATATCATGTTAGCAATTGCCGCATTTTATGATTATGAAATATGGCAAATGGATGTCAAAACTGCATTCCTGAATGGATTTCTGGAAGAAGAGTTGTATATGATGCAACCGGAAGGTTTTGTCGATCCTAACGGAGCTAACAAAGTGTGCAAGCTCCAGCGATCAATCTATGGTCTGGTGCAAGCCTCTCGGAGTTGGAATAAACGCTTTGATAGTGTGATCAAAGCATATGGTTTTATACAGACTTTTGGAGAAGCCTGTATTTACAAGAAAGTGAGTGGGAGCTCTGTAGCATTTCTAATATTATATGTGGACGACATATTGTTGATTGGAAATGATATAGAATTTCTGGATAGCATAAAAGGATACTTGAATAAAAGTTTTTCAATGAAAGACCTTGGTGAAGCTGCTTACATATTGGGCATCAAGATCTATAGAGATAGATCAAGACGCTTGATTGGACTTTCACAATACACGTACCTTGATAAAGTGTTGAAAAGGTTCAATATGGATCAGGCAAAGAAAGGATTCTTGCCTGTATTACAAGGTATAAAATTGAGTCAGACTCAATGCCCGACCACTACAAAAGATAGAGAGAAAATGAAGGGAGTTCCCTATGATTCAGCCATAGGCTCTATCATGTATGCAATGCTGTGTACCAGACCTGATGTGTGCCTCGCTATTAGTTTGGCAGGGAGGTACCAAAGTAATCCAGGAGTGGATCACTGGACAGCGGTCAAGAACATCCTGAAATACTTGAAAAGGACTAAGGATATGTTTCTCGTATATGGAGGTGACAAAGAGCTAGTCGTAAATGGTTACGTCGATGCAAGCTTTGACACTGATCTGGACGATTCTAAATCGCAAACCGTATACGTATTTTTATTAGCGGTGGAGCTGTAAGTTGGTGCAGTTCTAAACAAAGCGTCGTGGTGGGATCTACACGTGAAGCGGAGTACATAGCTGCTTCGGAAGCAGCAAATGAAGGAGTCTGGATGAAGGAGTTGATTACCGATCTAGGTGTTAAACCTAGTACATTAGGGCCAATGAAGATCTTCTGTGACAATACTGGTGCAATTGCCTTGGCAAAGGAATCCAGATTTCACAAGAGGACCAAGCACATCAGGAGACGCTTCAATTCCATCCGGGACCAAGTCCAAGTGGGAGACATAGAGATTTGCAAGATACATATGGATCTGAATGTTGCAGACCCGTTGACTAAGCCTCTCTCACGAGCAAAACATGATCAGCACCAAGACTCCATGGGTGTTAGAATCATTACTATGTAATCTAGATTATTGACTCTAGTGCAATTGGGAGACTGAAGGAAATATGCCCTAGAGGCAATAATAAAGTTATTATTTATTTCCTCATATCATGATAAATGTTTATTATTCATGCTAGAATTGTATTAACCGGAAACAATGATACACGTGTGAATACATAGACAAACATATAGTCACTAGTATGCCTCTACTTGACTAGCTCATTTATCAAAGATGGTTATGTTTCCTAGCCATGGACAAAAGAGTTGTCATTTGATTAACGGGATCACATCATTAGGAGAATGATGTGATTGACATGACCCATTCTGTTTGCCTAGCACTTGATCGTTTAGTATGTTGCTATTGCTTTCTTCATGACTTATACATGTTCCTGTAACTATGAGATTATGCAACTCCCGTTTACCGGAGGAACACTTTGTGTGCTACCAAACGTCACAACGTAACTGGGTGATTATAAAGGTGCTCTACAGGTGTCTCCAAAGGTACATGTTGAGTTGGCATAATTCGAGATTAGGTTTTGTCACTCCGATTGTCGGAGAGGTATCTCTGGGCCCTCTCGGTAATACACATCACTTAAGCCTTGCAAGCATTGTAACTAATGAGCTAGTTATGAAATGATGTATTATGGAACGAGTAAAGAGACATGCCGGTAACGAGATTGAACTAGGTATTGGATACCGACGATCGAATCTCGGGCAAGTAACATACCGATGACAAAGGGAACAACGTATGTTGTTATGCGGTTTGACCGATAAAGATCTTCATAGAGCTCCGCTATTGGTTATTGACCGAGAATAGTTCTAGGTCATGTCTACATAGTTCTCGAACCCGTAGGGTCCGCACGCTTAACGTTACGATGACAGTTTTATTATGAGTTTATAAGTTTTGATCTACCGAAGTTTGTTCGGAGTCCCGAATGTGATCACGGACATGACGAGGAGTCTCGAAATGGTTGAGACATAAAGATTGATATATTGGACGGATATATTTGGATACCGGAAAGGTTCCGGATGAGATTGGGAATATACCAGAGCTCCGGGAGGTTACCGGAACCCCCCGGTAAGTATATGGGCCTTATTGGGCCTTAGTGGAAAGGAGGGAGAAGGAGCAAAGGAGGGGGCGCCCCCCCAAGCCCAATCCGAATTGGGAGGGGGGCCGGCCCCCCCTTTCCTTCTTCCCTCCCCTCTCTTCCTTCCCTCTCCTACTCCTAATAGGAAAGGGGGGGGGGCAAACCTACTTGGAGTAGGATTGCCCTCCCTAGGGCACGCCTCTTCCCTTGGCCGGCCCCCTCCTCCTCTCCCCCTTTATATACGGGGGAGGGGGGCACCCCTAGAACACACAAGTTGATCTACGGATTGTTCCTTAGCCGTGTGCGGTGCCCCCCTCCACCATATTCCACCTCAGTCATATCGCCACGGAGTTTAGGCGAAGCCCTGCGCCGGTAGAACATCATCATCGTCACCAGGCCGTCGTGCTGACGGAACTCATCCCCAACGCTTTGTTGGATTGAAGCCCGGGGAACGTCATCGAGCTGAACGTGTGCTGAACATGGAGGTGCCGTACATTCGGTACTTGGATCGGTCGGATCGTGAAGACGTACGACTACATCAACCGCGTTGTCATAACGCTTCCGCTTACGGTCTATGAGGGTACATGGTCATTACTCTCCCCTCTCCTTGCTATGCCATCACCATGATCTTGCGTGTGCGTAGGAATTTTTTTGAAATTACTACGTTCCCCAACAGATGTGACTCGCTATCTCTTACGATCTCCGGATTCTCCCCGAGATTGTCTGCAGAATTTTCTGTCAGACTTATAAAGCAAGCCAATTACTAACTGGTATATTCCCTTAAAATTTCTCTATTGAGACAAATGTTACCAGATGAGGCCTTCTGGGATTCCTCTAGTTTGGCAACCGCGGCCCTCAGCTGGGTCTTGCACTCCTCCAGCTCTCGAGACAAATGGGTATTCTTCTCTACAAGAACCTATGCATCAAATGATCCTTAAATCAGTTGTTCCAACTATTTCAAGTCTCAGGGGCTACTGCTATACATGCTTACCAAATTTTCTTACCCATATATCTTTCGCATACTGGTCCATCGCTCGGGCGAGCCCGTCTTGGGCAGCTCGGATGTATGCATCTCCCGAATTGAAAGCATTGAATGCCTCTTCGGAAAAGATACTATTGCGAAGTACAGCCCGTCGGCACCGGTGATTCATGGCACTCTCTACTTTGGAATCCGTGGCGGAGAGGCTATCCGCATCCTCTATCGGAGGACAATTCGGCATCGGCCCCGCATTGGCCTCCTCCCGCAAAACCGGTTCTGGAATCCGACTGGTGGAGGCGTGACCGGCAGGATCTCCGGATGTAGTTCGGCGACTACTCTTTCTGCCAGGACACGATGGACGCCGTTAAATTTCAAACATCATAATCAGAAAGCAGATTTTAACTATACCTCTGTGACGGTGTTTCGACCCTAACCGACTTCCTCTTGAGCCTGCCTGGCCCAGACGGCCTTTGCTGACAAGCCCCCAGGGGCTCGGCGCCGTGTTCCGATGGTCGTCTCTACAAAAATATGATATTTTGTGCATAAGGAATGGTATAAGAAAGGAATCCTCTTCAGAGGATAAGGCTTCAGCTTTGCTTACACGTGACACAGGGAGAAGTCCGGGATAGTCGGCGATAATAGCCACCAAGGCGCTATCGCAGCTGGCCTGATAAAATGTCCTATCGACAAGCTCCACATATATATCCGCATCTTCTTCAAGTCCGAGATCGAAGGCCCGGCCGGGGTCCTCTGGCTGCGGAGAGGGGCTGTTGAACCCTTCTACGGCCCTCCTCAGTTCCTGCTCAGAAATATCAAGGTAAATGACAGTGATGAAGGTTGCAAGAATGGATAAAGTTGAGTAAAGAGTAACGACTCACCCAACTTTGGGGGTTGTACATGGAAAATCCATCCCGCGGTTTGATGCGGAGGAACTCCTCTTCTCCTCCTTTATATAAATCAGATAGTATTCTCGCCAGAGTAGTGGTGAGTCTGGATCTTTGCGACCACAGCGGGTGGCATTGTCTTCCCCGTTGAAGTGCCACATAGGCTTCCCCCTATATTGAAGTGGCTGCACCCCCCGCATTATGCATTTTGATATAACCTCGACTATTGTCAATCCTGATTGGGCCAGTGTCTTTATACTGCTCATCAGGAAGTGGACTTCTCTGGTATCTTCCTCCTGAGGGCTCCGAGGGCGCCAACTTCGGCGTTTCTTCAGCGGAGCGTTATCAAACTCAGGGAGGCCCGTCCGGATTGGATCCGGAAGGGGATCGTCATCAACATAAAACCACTCTGAGGGCCAGTTTTCAGATGCCTTCTTTGGAGTACCGGACAGGTATCCGGTTTGGGCGACGCACCATATTTCGGCTCCGCCCACTTGATATATGGATTCCCCCTGATTGCGAGGGACGAGGCAGAATAACTTCTTCCATAACTCGAAGTGAGCCTCGCAGCCCAGAAATAATTCACAAAGGGAAACGTATCCTATGATGTGCAGCACAGAGGTAGGGGTGAAGTTGTGGAACTGGAGGTCATAAAACTCCAGGACCCCGTGAAGGAATGGGTGGATTGGAAACCCTGCGCCTCTTAGCAAATATGGGATGAGGCATACCCGCTCCCCCTGAGATGGGTTAGGAGATCTCTCCGCTTGCTCCCCGCCATTGTAGGTGGCTAGTCCGGCTCGGACGGGGACCATGAACGCTGGTGGAAGAAACCCTTGGGTCTGCAACTCTGCTAAACGGCTATGGGGAACAGAACATTCTTCCCAATCACCTGGCTTAGAGCTAAGGGAACGACGAGAGGAGTTGCGGCGACTGGCCATGTTGGAATGGTTTTTTCCGGATGCGCTTTGTTGGATGCTTGCTCAAGGGAAGAAGGTGAGATTTGGATCTAAGGATCCCCATCTCTTCAAATAGACGGTTTTCCTGCAGGGCCGGGGTGGAAAATGTAAAAATGCTCTGGCTCCTCGTATTCGCTCGACACGTGGCGATGGCCATTATTGAAGCACAGAAGCCGAGGAGTACAACATTGATGCGAAGCCGGACACTGTTTGTTACAACAGGTACTTTGGAGTATTAGGAGATGGAACCGGCGTTGCAATGCCGAAGACAATATGCGCGCCGGACTCATCGTCATTGAAGCCTGGTTTAGGGGCTACTGGGGAGTCTTGGATTAGGGGGTATCCGGATTGCCGGACTATATACTATGGCCGGACTCATGGACCGTGAAGATACAAGACTCAAGACTTCGTCCCGTATCCAGATAGGACTCTCCTTTGCATGGAAGACAAGCTTGGTGATCCAGATATTAGATCTCCTTCTTTGTAACCGACTTTCTATAACCCTAGCCCTCTCCGATGTCTATATAAACCGAAGGGTTTAGTCCATAGAGGAACAATCATAATCATCATAGGCTAGCTTCTAGGGTTTAGCCTCTACGATCTTGTGGTAGATCAACTCTTGTAATACTCATATCATCAAGATTAATCAAGCGAGAAGTAGGGTTTTACCTTCATCGAGAGGGCCCGAACCAGGGTAAAACATTGTGTCCCCTGCCTCCTGTTACCATTAGCCTTAGACACACAGATCGGGACCCCTACCCGAGATCCTTCGGTTTTGACACCGACAACCGTGCCATGGTGGATCTGAAGGTGCAAACAAGTGACAATCTATTTTCCGGGTGAGATCAATAACTTAAGCAGATATGAAAGAGTACCACCTCTCTTCTGACGCTGTGTAGGCCCCTACTGATACATTGAGAGTGCTACGAATGCGATGGTTGTCAGCGGCGTGGAAGAAGACTTGAGAGGACAGACAGCGGCATCCCGGGATAAGTCCTGTTGTCGTGGTCGAGGCGGTCGTACGAGCGGCAACGACAAGGTGGTAGGCGGCGCTGATGAAGCGAGAGGACGCGATAAAAGGATCCTGCTCCGGTGCCATGGATGAGAGACATCCATCTTTTGCAGTGGATTATGGGGTAGGGGTAGCGGCTCCGACAAGGTGGGGGATGGGGCGGCGGACAGATGAGGCTGGCCGGTGTGGGGAGGTTGTTGTGGCGTCGATAGTGTATGAATGGGTAAATTGAGGGGAGGGGTGGATCTCAAACTTTAGGACGCACTTTTTTGAAATGTGGGAAAGTTACAAACTTAGCCCCCGTTTAAAATTTTAAACATCTTGTCGGTTGTGGATAGGACGGTAATATCGCATCTCCCCAATATTTGCGAGAGCGATTTCGGGAGAGGAGTGTTTTGCCGTCCATGGTGTATGAACGGGGCTGATAGGTAGGGCCGTTGTGTCATGTCTAAGTGAAGTTACACACCTGCCCCTTTTTAAAATATTTGCCTACATCAATTTCTTCCGAGAAGAGTTTGTTTTGCCACCCACGTGTATGAATGAGAAAATGGAGGGAGAGAGAGGTCTTTCAGACGAGTTTGAATCAAATGTGTGTTTGCCGCCCATGTTTGGCGCCCACCATGTCTGAATGGGGTGACAGGCGGTGGTGTCATGTCTGATTGAAGTTACTAACCTACCCCTATCGGTAGCAGTGGGAATCGGGCCGATTAGGATGTAAAGTGTCAAGGGTAGATGATACGTCTCCAACGTATCTATAATTTTTGATTGTTGCATGCTATTATATTATTTGTTTTGGATGTTTTATATGCATTAATATGGTATTTTATATTATTTTTGGGACTAACTTATAAACCTAGAGCCAAGTGCCAGTTTCTGTTTTTCCTTGTTTTTGAGTTTTACAGAAAAGGAATATAAAACGGAGTCCAAATAGAATAAAACTTTCGCGATGATTTTTCTTGGACTAGAAGACACCCGTAGGACTTGGAGATGAAGTCAGAGGAGTCCCGAGGTGGCCACAAGCCACAGGGGCGCTCCCTTAGGGCTTGTGGGCCCCTCGGAGCTCCTCCAACCCTAATTCTTGGCCTATAAATTCCCAAATATTCCCAAACGAATAGAAGCGTCCACCAAAATACTTTTTTGCCGCCGTAAGCTTCTATTCCCGTGAGATCCCATCTTGGGGCCTTTTCCAGCATCTTGCCGAAGGGGGATTCTATCACGGAGGGCTTCTACATCAAATCTATTGCCCTTCCGATGAAGCATGAGTAGTTTACCACAGACCTTTGGGTCCATAGCTACTAGCTAGATGGCTTCTTCTCTCTCTTTGATCCTCAATACCATGTTCTCCTCGATGTTCTTGGAGACCTATCCGATGTAATATTATTTTGCAGTGTGTTTGTCGAGATCCGATGAATTGTGGATTTATGATCAGTTTATCTATGAATATTATTTGATATTCTCTGAATTCTAATATGCATGATTTGATATCTTTGTATTTCTCTTCAAATTATCGGTTTGGTTTGGCCAACTAGATTGGTTCTTCTTGCAATGGGAGAGGTGCTTAGTTTTGGGTTCAATCTTGCGGTGTCCTCACCTAGTGACAAAGTAGGGGTAGCGAGGCACATATTTGTATTGTTTCCATCAAGGGTAAAAAGATGGGGTTTTCATGATATTTCTTGAGTTTATCCCTCTACATCATGTCATCTTACTTAAGGCGTTACTCCGTTCTTATTGACTTAATACTCTAGATGCATGCTGGATAGCGGTCGATGTGTGGAGTAATAGTAGTATATGCAGAATCGTTTTGGTCCACTTGACACGGACGTGATGCCTATATTCGTAATCATTGCCTTGGATATCGTCATAACTTTGCGCTTTCTATCAATTGCTCGACAGTAATTTTTTCACCCACCGTATTATTTTGCTTCAAGAGAGAAGCCTCTAGTGAAACTTATGGCTTCTGGGTCTATTTTCCATCATATATTTTCAGATCTATAAACCAAAAAACCCAAAAATACCTTGCTGCAATTTATTTACTTTTTTTTTATGTTTTAGTAATCTTTTATATCTATCTCTATTAGATCTCATCCTTGCAAGTGACCGTGAAGGGATTGACAACCCCTTTATCGCGTTGGGTGTAAGTGTCTGATTGTTTATGCAGGTGCATAGATTGGAGACTTGTGTGTATCTCCTACTAGATTGATACCTTTGTTCTTAACTGAGGGAAATACTTATCTCTACTTGGCTGTATCACCCTTTCCTCTTCAAGGAAAAAACCAACGCAAGCTCAAGAAGTAGCAGGAAGAATTTCTGGCGCCGTTGCCGGGGAGATCTACATCGAGCCCACGAAGTACCCACCATAAACTATCATCTCTTGCATTTACATTATTTGCCATTTGCCTCTCATTTTCCTCTCCTCCACTTCTAAAACGAATTCAAAAAAACACGAAAAGATTTGCCTTTTTATTCGCCCTTCTTCCATTCATCCTTCTGTTTGCTTTTCTTTTGCTCATGTGCTAGATTGTTTGCTTTGTCATGACGTCTCATTAAAATACCAAGTTGTTTGACTTTACCAATACTAATGAAAATGATTTTATTAGTACTCCGATTGCTCCCGCCACTAGTGATGAATCTTATGAAATTAATGCCGCTTTGCTGATCTTGTAATGAAAGATCAATTTTCCGGCCTTCCTAGTGAAGATGCCGCATCACATCTAAATACTTTCGTTGAGTTGTGCGATATGCAAAAGAAGAAAGATGTGGATAATGATATTTTTAAATTGAAACTATTTCCGTTCTCACTATGAGATCGTGCTAAAACTTGGTTTCATCTTTGCCTAAAAATAGTATTGATTCATGGAATAAGTGTAAAGATGCTTTTATTTCCAGGTATTTTCCTCCCGCTAAGATCATCTCCCTTAGGAACGATATAATGAATTTTAAGCAACTTGATCATGAACATGTTGCACAATCTTGGGAGAGGATGAAATTGATGATAAGAAATTTTCCCTACTCATGGTTTAAATTTATGGATGATCATACAAATTTTGTTTGCAGGATTGAATTTTGCATCTAGAAATCTTTTAGATTCAGCAGCGGGAATTACTTTTAATGAAATCGCATTAGGATAAGCTACTAAAATCCTAGATAATATTATGGCTAATTACTCTCAATGGCAGACCGAAAGATCTTCCACTAGTAAAAAAGTGCATGCAATTGAAGAAATTAATACTTTGAGTGGAAAGATGGATGAACTTATGAAATTGTTTGCTAGAAAGAGTGCTCCTATTGATCCTAATGATATTCCTTTGTCTACTTTGATTGAGAAAAATAATGAATCTATGGACGTGAATTTTGATGGTAGGAGCAATTTTGATAATAACGCGTACAGAGGTAATTTAAACCCTAGGCCGTTTCCTAGTAATTCCTCTAAGAGTTATGGTAATTCCTACAACAATTTTTATGGAAATTATAATAAGATGCCCTTTTATCTTGAGAATAATATTAAAGAATTTTATTAATTCCCAAAAGTTTTCAATGCTATGGTTGAAGGAAAAATTGCTCAAGATTGATGATTTGGGTAGGAACGTTGACATAATTTCTCTTGAGATTGATTCTTTGAAAATTAGAACTATGCCACACAAGCGTGATATTAATGAATCTCCGAAAACTATTATAATTTCTATTGATGAGTGCAAAGAAAGAACCGCTAGGATGCGTGCTAAGCGAGATTGGTTTATAAAAGCGTGTTCTTCTAGTTTTTGCAAGAATAATAGTGAAGATCTTAAAGTGATTGGTGTGACTCCTATTGAATGTTTGTTTTCTAATATAAATCTTGATAAAGGCTGGACTGCAGATGAGTCAACTTTAGCTAAAAGGCGTCCCAGTGATTCAGAGTTTATAGATATTAATGCAAAATTTGATAAAAGTGGGATTGGAGAGGTCAAATCTTTAGGTAGCAACGAACCCACTCTTTTGGACTTCAAGGATTTTAATTATATAATTGTTCTATGATAGAATGTATTTCCTTGTTGCAATCTATGTTGAATTCTCCTCATGCTTGTAATCAAAATAAAGCTTTTACTAAACATATCGTTGATGCTATGATGAAAACTTTTGAAGAAAAACTTGAGTTGGAAGTTTCTATCCCTAGGAAGCTTTATGATGAGTGGGAACCTACAATTAATATTAAAATTAAAGATTATGAGGGCCATGCTTTGTGTGATTTGGGTTCTAGCATTTCCACAATTCCAAAAACTTTATGTGATGTGTTAGGTTTTCGTGAATTTGATGATTGTTCTTTAAATTTGCATCTTGCCGATTCCACTATTAAAAAACCTATGGGAAGGATTTATGATGTTCTTATTGTTGCAAATAGGAATTATGTTCCCACTAGATTTTATTTTGCTTGATATAGATTGCAATCCTACATGTCCTATTATTCTTGGTAGACCTTTCCTTAGAACGATTGGTGCAATTATTGATATGAAAGAAGGAAACATTAGGTTTCAATTTCCTTTAAGGAAGGGCATGGAACACTATCCAAGAAATAAAGTTAAGTTGCCATATGAATCTATTGTGAGGCCACTTATGGATTGCATACCAAAGATGACAATACCTAGATCTATGTTTTATGCCTAGCTAGGGGCGTTAAACAATAGCGCTTGTTGGGAGGCAACCCAATTTTATTTTTGTGTTTTTTGTTTTTGGTTCTGTTTTTAATAAATACACATTATTACCTCTGTAGTAATTTTGTTTTGGTGTTTTAATTAGTGTTTGAGCCAAGTAAGACCTTTGGGATGGTCTATGGTGATAGTTGATTCGATCTTGCTAAAAAACAGAAACTTTTACGCCCAGTCACAGAATTGTTAAAAATTATAGAAACGTGATACAATTCTGAATTTTTTTACATGAGATTGATATAAAAATTTCCTAGGTTTTCCTAAGTTTTTAGAATTTTTGGATTTACAGAAGTATTCGAAGTTTTCAGATTGCTACAAACTGTTCTGTTTTTGACAAATTCTGTTTTCTATGTGTTGTTTGCTTACTTTGATGAATCTATGGGTAGTATCCGGGGGTATGAACCATGGAGAAGTTGGAATACAGTATATATTACACCAATATAAATAAAGAATGAGTTCACAACAGTACCAAAAAGTGGTGATTTATTTTTTTTCTTATACTAACAGATCTCATGAGTTTTTTTTTGTTGAGTTTTGTGTTGTGAAGTTTTCAAGTTTTGGGGTAAAGATTTGATGAACTATGAAATAACGAGTGGCAGGAGCCAAAGCTTCGGTATTCCCAAGGCACCCCAAGGTAATATTCAAGGACAACCAAGCATCTAAGATTGGGGATGCCCCGGATGGCATCCCCACTTTCGTCTTCATCTATCGGTAAATTTACTTGAGCCTATATTTTTATTCGTCACAAGATATGTGTTTTGCTTGGAGAGTCTTGTATGATATGAGTCTTTGCTTTTTAGTTTTCCATAATCATACTTTATGTACACACCTTTCAAGAGGGACACGCATGAATCATGAATTTATTAGAATACTCTATGTGCTTCACTTATATCTTTTGAGCTAGGCAATTTGCTCTAGTGCTTCACTTATATCTTTTTAGAGCACATCGGTGGCTTTATTTTATAGAAATTGTTGAACTCTCATGCTTCACTTAAATTATTTTGAGAGTCTCTCTAAACAGCATGGTAATTTGCTTTGGTTATGAATTTAGTCCTAATATGATGGGCATCCAAGAGGGATATAATAAAAACTTTCATATAAAGAGCGTTGAATACTATGAGAAGTTTGATTCCTTATGATTGTTTTGAGATATAAATATGGTGATATTAGAGTCATGCTAGTGAGTAGTTTTGGATTGGTAGAAATACTTGTGTTAAAGTTTGTGATTCCCGTAGCAGGCACATATGGCGAACCATTATGTGCTGAAGTCGGAGCATGATTTATTTATCGATTGTCTTCCTTATGAGTGGCGGTCGGTGATGAGCGATGGTCTTTTCCTTCCAATCTATCCCCCTAGGAGCATGCGTGCAGTACTTTGTTTTGATAGCTAATAATTTTTTGCAATAATTATATGAGTTCTTTATGACTAATGTTGAGTCCATGGATTATACACACTCTCACACTTCCACCATTGCTAGCCTCTCTAGTGCCGCAATTTTTGCCGGTGCATTAAACCCACCATATACCTTCCTCAAAATAGCCACCATACCTACCTTTTATGGCATTTCCATAGCTATTCCGAGATATATTGCCATGCAACTCCCACCATTTCGTTTTACTATGAAACATACCATCATTGTCATATTGCTTTGCGTGGTCGTAAGATAGCTAGCATGATGTTTTCATGGCTTGTCCGTTTTTTGATGTCATTTGCTCCGCTAGATCATTGCACATCCCAGTACACCATCAGAGGCATTCATATAGAGTCATATCCTTGTTCTAGTATTGAGTTGTAAGTAAATAAAAGTGTGATGATCATCATTATTGGAGCATTGTCCCATGTGAGGAAAGGCTGATGGAAGCTATGATTCCCTCACAAGTTGGGATGAGTCTCCGGACTTCATAAAAAATAAAAGATTCCAAAGAAGACCCCAAAAAATAAAAGAGGCCAAGAAGGCCAAACAAAAAAATGAGTGAAAAGAGAGAAGGGACAATGTTACTATCCTTTTTCCACACTTTCTCTTCAAAGTAGCACCATGATCTTCATGATAGAGAGTCTGCCATGTTGTCACTTTCATATACTAGTGGGAATTTTTCATTATAGAACTTGGCTTGTATATTCCAGTGACGAGATTCCTCAAATTGCCCTAGGTCTTCATGAGCAAGCGAGTTGGATGCACACCCACTTAGTTTTCTTTTGAGCTTTCATAAACTTATAGCTCCAGTGCATGTGTTGCATGACAATCCCTACTCACTCACATTGATATCTATTGATGGGCATCGCCATAGCCTATTGATATGCCTAGTTGATGTGAGACTATGTCCTACTTTTTTGTCTTCTCCACAACCACCATATTCTATTCCACCTATAGTTCTATATCCATGGCTCACACTCATGTATTGCGTGAAAGTTGAAAAGGTTTGAGAACATCAAAAGTATGAAACAATTGCTTGGCTTCTCATTGGGGTTGTGCATGATTTAATAATTTGTGTAATGAAGATGGAGTATAGTCAGACTACATGATTTTGTAGGGATAACTTTCTTTGGCCATGTTATTTGAACAAGCCATGATTACTTTATTAGTATGCTTGAAGTATTATTGTTTTTATGTCAATATTTAACTTTGGTTTTGAATCTTATGGATTGGAATATTCATGCCACAATAAAGAAAACTACATGGATAAATATGTTAGGTAGCATTCCACATCAAAAATTCTGTTTTTATCATTTACCTACTCGAGGACGAGTAGGAATTAAGCTTGGGGATGCTTGATACATCTCCAACGTATCTATAATTTTTGATTGTCCCATGCTATTATATTATCTGTTTTGGATGCTTTATATGCATTAATATGCTATTTTATATTATTTTTGGGACTAACTTATTAACCAAGAGCCTAGTGCCACTTTTTGTTTTTTCCTTGTTTTTGAGTTTTATAGAAAAGGAATATCAAACGGAGTCCAAACGGAATAAAACTTTCGCGATGATTTTTCTTGGACCAGAAGACACTCGTAGGACTTGGAGATGAAGTCAGAGGAGTCCCGAGGTGGCCACAAGCCACAGGGGCGCGCCCTAGGGGGGCGCACCCTAAGGGCTTGTGGGCCTCTCGAAACTCCTCCAACCCTAATTCTTGGCCTATATATAAATTCCCAAATATTCCCAAACGACCAGAAGCGTCCACCAAAATACTTTTCCGCCACCGTAACCTTTTGTTCCCGTGGGATCCCATCTTGGGGCCTTTTCCGGCATCCTGCCGGAGGGGGATTCAATCACGGAGGGCTCATACATCAACTCTATTGCCCTTCTGATGAAGCATGAGTAGTTTACCATAGACCTTTGGGTCCATAGGTAGTAGCTAGATGGCTTATTCTCTCTCTTTGATCCTCAATACCATGTTATCCTCGATGTTCTTGGAGATCTATTCGATGTAATATTCTTTTGCGGTGTGTTAGTCGAGATCCGATGAATTGTTGATTTATGATCAGTTTATCTATGAATATTATTTGAATGTTCTTTGAATTCTTATATGCATGATTTGATATCTTTGTATTTCTCTTCGAATTATCGGTTTGGGTTGGCCAACTAGATTGGTTCTTCTTGCAGTAGGAGAGGTGCTTAGTTTTGGGTTCAATCTTGCGGTGTCCTCACCTAGTGACAAAGTAGGGGTAGGGAGGCACGTATTTGTATTGTTGCCATCAAGGGTAAAAAGATGGGGTTTTCATGATATTGCTTGAGTTTATCCCTCTACATCATGTCATCTTACTAAAGGCGTTACTCTGTTCTTATGCACTTAATACTCTAGATGCATGCTGGATAGTGGTCGATGTGTGGAGTAATAGTAGTAGATGCAGAATCGTTTCGGTCTACTTGACACAGACGTGATGCCTATATTCATAATCATTGCCTTGGATATCGTCATAACTTTGCGCTTTTCTATCAATTGCTCGACAATAATTTGTTCACCCAGCGTATTATTTTCCTTCAAGAGAGAACCCTCTAGTGAAACCTATGGCCCCCGGGTCTATTTCCATCATATATTTTCAGATCTATAAACCAAAAAACCCCAAAATACCTTGCTGCAATTTATTTACTTTTTTTATGTTTTAGTAATCTTTTATATCTATCTCTATCAGATCTCATCCTTTCAAGTGACTGTGAAGGGATTGACAGCCCCTTTATCGTGTTGGGTGTAAGTATTTGATTTTTTGTGAAGGTGCATAGATAGGAGACTTGCGTGTATCTCCTACTGGATTGATACCTTGGTTCTTAACTGAGGGAAATACTTATCTCTACTTTGCTGCGTCACCCTTTCCTCTTCGAGGGAAAAACCAACACAAGCTCAAGAAGTAGCAGTAGACAGTAATTTCCATCTCGCAAACACTGTCTTCAGGCAGCTGACGAAAGAGAGTGGGTGTTTTGCCGCTTCGTTCAAAAATTGGGAGAATTTGCATTCACATTTACCCCGGGCCCAAGCAACTAAATTCAAACCCAATTTGTATTTGATTATGAATATGCATACATCATTCTACATTTTGTTATTTATTTCTTCAAAACCACGACAAAGATTTATTCCACCTTTATATATGAATATGATTTAGAAATGCCATGATCTTAGAATTCAGTAGGTTGCATACACTTTGAGTCAAACAGTTATTTTATCCAATACAATCTGCTCACACGAAAATCACTTCACCTTATGTCCACTCATACAAGTACTGAGGATGACCTCACCTAAAAAAATCCGATCATTACAACCCGTGGACAACAATTATGGGGTCTTACAACATAATCCATTCAGAGACATGACACAACATGCATGTATACTAATCTAATGACAATTTCATCTGGTATCTAAAAAAGAACTGGGATTACCCTATGCTTCAGATAGCAGAAGCAACATGACCTCCTCCATCTTCAATGCAACATTCTTACTTCCTCCAATTCTTGGTTTGTTTGGATAATGCGTTCAGCTAATTGCATAATTTACAGCCTCAAGATCAAGATTACCTCAGTCATGCCAGCCACACCATCTCTTTCTACCTCTAGTAGAGTCTCAAGAACTATAATATCTATGCTCAGATAGCTCTCCAACAGTGTTGCCTCTGAATTGCTAGCATTTGGTAACATGGATGGCACACTACTTCCACAAAAAGATTTTATGGTTGTACATTGTGTCCTAGTGTGAACGGCATCCTGGTAGGTTTCTGCTGGACATAAGTAAGTGAAAGTGCGTTAAGTCGACTAGAGGGGGGTGAATAGGCGATTTTTATGAATTCTTCACTGAGGAATTTCAGGGTGAGGAAATTCCTAAGCGAAGAACTACTTGCGGCGGAATAAGTACTCAGGTATAAGCATAACAGAGCAACAACATAGTCATCATGATGAAATGAAAGACAAACACAGAGTATAGAAAGCATAAACACAGGATAAGCATGATGAAGACAAATAGACTGAAGAAATAGGTTTGAGGAATTAGAGAAAGTCTTCAGTCAAAGTCTTCAAACAGTAATGATCAGGTACATCAACACATAACTAAGGAAATGAAAGGGTTGAGGAAATAGAACCAGTTGGCTTGGTAAAGACAATGATTTGGTAGACCAGTTCCAACTGCTGTGAGAGTTGTACATCTGGTTGGAGCGGCTGAGTATTTAAACTCAAGGACACATAGTCCTCACTGTATTCTCCTTGAGCTAAGATCACACCGACCTCTCCCAATAGTAGTGGTAAGTCTTCACAGGTGACTTCCAAACCTTCATAGACTTGATCACTTGGCAATCCACAATTCCTCTTGGATGCTCAGACCATGACGCCTAACCGTCTAGAGGATACACAGTCCTCAAAGGTAGCAAGCGTCGGTTCCACACAGGAACAATCTCTTCAGTGATGCTCAATCACTTTGGGGTTTGTAGGTTTGGGTTCGGGATTTGGGTTTTCCTCACTCGATGATTTTCGCTCAGTGTCCTCGGAGGATGGGATGCTCTGAAATGACAAGTGTCAGTTTCTCTCAGAGCAGCCAACCAGCTAGTGGTTGTAGTGGGCGGATATTTATAGCCTAGGGAGCAGCCCGACATGATAAGACATAAATGCCCTTGTCTGATATGACCGTTAGGTGGTAGGATATTTTGGGCAGCTGGCGCGTAGCACAACAACGGTCGGATTTGAGGTTCGAATTCCTCAGGGCTATCATTCCTCACTGTGTAGGCAATTCGCACTGGCGAATTCCTAACTCCTCAGTCAGAACAAATTCCTCAGAGACCAGAAGATCTTCGTCTCTGTCACTGAAGAAATTGACTGAACTGATATGAGATTTCCAATGGCTTCACTCGAAGGATTGGGTAGGTGTAGGATTTTAAGATGAGAATCACTTGGAAATCTGTTTCGTTAGTATTACCTCGACCCCCTTTAACAGTATTGTGTTTCCTATGACTCAAGAAGAAGAAAATAAAGTACGAAAACAAAAGTCTTCACGCTTCATAGTCCTCGCATGAATATCCAAGTCTTCACGGTCACACCAATTTCTTCACTTTCAAAGTCTTCAGGAGAACCAAAAAGTCTTCAGCCGAAGACATTCATTTTTAGGGGTTGACTTTTACTGTAAACATCAAACTCCTCATCGACTTATAGAACCTGTCTATACTCACAAACATATTAGTCCCTTAACCTATAAGTCTTCAATACACCAAAATCACTAAGGGGCAGTAGATGCACTTACAATCTCCCCCTTTTTGGTGATTGATGACAATATAGGTTAAGTTTTCAATGGGGATAAACATATGAATTGAAAGTACACAATATTGAGGAATTTGATTGCAAGATATAGTAGAACTCCCCCTGAAGATTTACATAGTGAGGAATCTTCTTTTGAAGCAATGCACATTTGAAGAGTAGAATCATGGAGATCTCCCCCTATATCTTGTAATTCATACACGCATTTAACATATAGAGTGAAGAATTTGAAATGCATGATGAAATATGGTGACTGATGTGATTCAGCATGCGTGCATAACATTAATGAGGAAATAGCATGCAGAAAAGCAGAGCAAAAGTATCAGGTCACCATGGGACTTAAGTTTACAACTGAATCAACAAAATCTTCAGAAGAGCGAGAGTTGCAACTTAACAAAAAACGCCCATATATAGACCCGCTTGAAGACTAACTCAAATTTCTCCCCCTTTGTCATCATATGACCAAAAGGGACGAAAAATGAGGACTAACGCCCCTGAAGAATTTCTTCACGAAGTCGAGGGAGGAGCGTCAGCATTGTTGGGGTCGTTTGTTGGAGAAGGGCCTGCTGCAGCATCGTCCAGATCTTCATTTTCATCAGTGTCGCGGGATGAGGAATATGAACTGGGCACCAAAGGAGGAACAACAACTTTCTTGAATTTCTTTTGTGGGGGCTTAGCCCAGCTGAAATCTTGCTTGAAGCCCATCTGCTTGAGATCCTCATCACTGTAGAGGTGAGACAATATAGCCCAGGTGCAATCAAACACTTCATTAAGGTAGTAATGGTTCTTCTTCACTGAATTATATGTGGCAGTCATGTTGTGAAGAATTGAACCAAACTGACGTTTGACCCATTTGTGATTGCGATCCACCTTTTGATGAAGACTGAGGAGAAGCTCACGGTCAGTCATCACCCTTGGAGTTGTTGCCTGAGGACTTTGCTTTGCGACATTAGCAGTAGAATCATGAGTAGCAGAGTCATCATTGTGGAATATGAAGCAGCTTTGTGAAACAGTCCATCCAATGGTCGAATGCCCTCATCTATAACAGCAGCGGCCTTGCCCTTTTCATCAACTGAGGAAAATGTCCATTTGAGGACTTCAATTGGGGGCAAGTAGCTGCCATGGTTGAGTGTATCAGCTTTGTAGTTGAGTGAAGACCCTGATCTGAGGAATCTCATAATCCAGGGAGCGTAAGGCTTCAGCTCAAATGGGGACATTGCAACGTTTGCCAAAGTCCTCATGAAGAAATCATGATAGTTCATGGGAATACCATGCATGATATTGAAAAGCAGATTCTTCATGATGCCAATGACTTCTTCATCATTCGAGTCGTGGCCTTTGATTGGACTCAATGTCTTCCTCAGAATGCGATAGACTGTCCTTGGCACATATTGCAATTCCTTCACGAGGAATTTGGTCCTTGAGGCTTGTCCAGGCTTAAGTGGCTTCATCAGCACTTGCATGAAATGATCTGACAGCTTAGTTTCAGAGTAGATCAGACGCACACCTTCTGGGGGAGGACTAACAGGTATGGCATGAAGCAATTCAGTTGCTGGTAGCTTATAGTGTGTGTTCTCTATCATCCAGTCCAACACCCAAGAGTTCACATCTTCAGCATTGCCTGTGATGTGCAGCGTCGCATAGAATTGAAGGATGAGTTCTTCATTCCAATCACATATGTCAGTGCAGAAATTGAGCAGGCCAACATCATGAATGGCAACGAGGACTAGCGCAAAGCAAGGCAGTGATTCCATATACACGCGAGGAATATGCTCATGGTCGAAGACTTTGTCCTTGTCAAATAACACTAAAGAATAGAAATTTGCTTGGCTAGCTGTCCAGAATTGCTTTCTCCTCAGACGAGCAGAGTCATATGGATTATAATCATTGAAGAATACATGCTCATTGAAGAAGGCATCAGCCTTGAACTTCGGAGTTTTCGAGAATGGATTCTTCGACTGAGGCTGAGGAATGTCAGTAATCTGAAGTATAACCTCTGGTATGGCAATTTCTAGAGCCGCGGGCTGAGGTATATCTTCTGTTTAGTAGCAGCCTGGGCCTCCATTTCTTTAGCATTTTCATTAGCACTAGTGGCTGTAATCTCTTCAGGAATGGAAGGGGTGGCATGAATTTCTTCAGAGCCCATTTGAACTTCAGTTGGAGCTGGGGACTGAGGAATTTGTTGGATTGGTGTGAACAGAGGAGAGTTGGGGTATTGGCTATCCCAAAAATCATTGTTCATCACAGGACTGGTGCAGCCAATGTCCACACCCTCATCCACTTCCATTTCTTCAACGCCGACCTCTTCAGCAGTAAACTGAGGCATTGGCGATGATACCTGAGGAGTTGAAGTGAAAGCCTCAACTTCAATTTCCTCATCCATCTGCTCTGTGGAAGCAGCAGAGGGATCTTTTTCAACAGATTCTTCAGGAATCTGATAGTCTTCACCATGAGGAACAAGTTCCTTTGATGGTATGCTTGTAAGGGGAACATCATCAATGGGGTTGTCCATTGAACTTGTCAAAATCTTTGCCTTCTTGGGGGCCGAAGATTCTGTGGCAGCTGATGCTTTCCTCTTCTTCAAAGCAGCACGCTCCACAGCTTTGGTTTTCTTCACTTCCAGAGCAGAAGGAAGAACTGGGCTTGGTGTTGGTGCAGGCGGAGCAGTGAGGGTTGGATCAATTTCATCAGGCCCAACTGATGCAGTTGGCCTATTCTGAGTAGTTTCTTCAGGCGCAGCAACTGAGTCTTCAGCTGGCCTGGGAAGTTCTTCAGGTGTAACACTAGTGGTTGCCCTGGCAGTTTCTTCAGCGGCTGGAATTTCTTCAGCAGCCCTGGTACTTGCAGTTTCATCAGCAGCCTGATTTTCATCAGCAGTGCTTGCAATTCCTTCAGTGGCTTGAGCAGATGCTTCAGCCTGAGTAATGTCAATGTGCACAGGAGCAGCAGCACTTGAGGTGAATTTCTTCGTCAGCTAAGTGAATCTGACTTTGGCAATCTGCCATTCAGCCTTGTAGGCATCAAATTCTTTGCTGAGCTTCTTGATGTCAGCTTGTAGTGCAATGAGATGTTCAGGTGAAAGACTGAGGACATTGTCCTTGAGATAGCGCTGCTTCTTGTACTGCGCTTTCTTAGCGACTCGGGCTTGGTCATACTTCCACTTTTCTTCAGCTATGAACACCGTCACAGTGTGACCCTTGTCTAGGGGTGAGGCCCAACTCTGGCATTGGAGCATTTGTATCCTTGTGCCATAGATCGATGAAATCGAGCATTTTCTTCAGATCGATTAGAAGGGCACAACACTCCCTTTGGCTCTAGCGGCACGCTGCTGTCTGTCCATGATGATATCAGCTAATTCATCATCATCAGCTTCATCATCAAAAGGTGTTTGAAAGACCACCTGCTTCTTGTGAGGACTTGGTCTAGTGCCTCGTCCAGCAGTGGCCTTGGCCTTCAGCAGAGTGGGACCGATTGATGAAGGGTGAGCTGAAGAACTTGCTGAAGCTCCTGAGGCAATTGATATGACAGTGGTCCTTTGGCACGTGGCGAGATGCACCGGTGCTGAGGACTTTGCCGGAGGAGCTGAGGGTTTTGAAACCCGAGGAATTTGAGCAGCCTGAGGAATTGGGGCAACTTGAGGAAATTGCCTTGGTGGCATTGAGGAAATTGACCGTGAGGGCATTGAAGAAGAACTTGGCCATGAGGGCATTGCCGAGGATGGTGGTTTCTTGCCTGGCTTATTTGGCATAGTGTAGGACCTTGAAGTATGTCTAGAGGGGGGGTGATTAGACTACTTGACCAATTAGAAACTTAACCTTTTCCCAATTTTAGACTTTGGCAGATTTTAGATATCTTTGGACAAGTCAAGCAATATTCACACAATTCAAGCAAGCATGCAAAGAGTATATGAGTAGCGGAAATTAAAGAATGCAACTTGCAAGAATGTAAAGGGAAGGGTTTGGAGGATTCAAACGCAATTGGAGACACGGATGTTTTTGTCGTGGTTCCGATAGGTGGTGCTATCGTACATCCACGTTGATGGAGACTTCAATCCACGAAGGGTAACGGTTGCGCGAGTCCACGGAGGGCTCCACCCACGAAGGGTCCACGAAGAAGCAACCTTGTCTATCCCACAATGGCCGTCGCCCATGAAGGACTTGCCTCACTAGCGGTAGATCTTCACGAAGTAGGCGATCTCCTTGCCCTTACAAACTCCTTGGTTCAACTCCACAATCTTGTCGGAGGCTCCCAAGTGACACCTAGCCAATCTAGGAGACACCACTCTCCAAGAAGTAACAAATGGTGCATTGATGATGAACTCCTTGCTCTTGTTCTTCAAATGATAGTCTCCCCAACACTCAACTCTCTCTCATAGGATTTGGATCTGGTGGAAAGAAGATTTGAGTGGAAAGCAACTTGGGGAAGGCTAGAGATCAAGATTCATATGGTAGGAATGGAATATCTTGGCCTCAACACATGAGTAGGTGGTTCTCTCTCAGAACTGGTAAGTTGGAAGTGTAGGTTTGTTCTGATGGCTCTCTCCACGAATGAAGAGGAGGTGGAGGGGTATATATAGCCTCCACACAAAATCTAACCTTTACACACAATTTACCAAACTCGGTGGGATCGAATCCACAAACTCGGTCAGACCGATTTAGTAAATCTAGTGACCGTTAGGGTTTTTGGTGGGACCGACATGAAACTCGGTGAAACCGATATAGTTAGGGTTAAGGCATAACGTAATCTCGGTGAGACCGATTACACAAACTCGGTGAGACCGATTTTGGTAATTAGCTAACCAGTGAGTTGGTCCGGTAAACTCGATGGGACCGATTCGCTCTTTTTGGTGAGACCGAAATGTTACGAAAGGGAAACAGAGAGTTTACATTGCAATCTCGGTGGGACCGATCGCTCACTTCAGTTAGACCGAAACGTTACGAAGGGAAATAGAGAGATTACAATCCTATCTCGGTGAGACCGAGATCCCTATCGGTGAGACCAATTTGCCTAGGGTTTGTGGCAGTGGCTATGACATTTGAACTCGGTGGCGCTAGATAGAAAGAATCGGTAGGACCGATTTTGACTTTGGTTTAGGTCATATGTGGATGTGAGAAAGTAGTTGAGGGTTTTGGAGCATATCACTAAGCACTTGAAGCAAGAGGCTCATTAAGCAACACCTCATCCCTCCTTGATAGTATTGGCTTTTCCTATAGAAACAATGTTATCTTGGATCACTAAAATGTAAAATGTAGAGTCTTGAGCTTTTGAGCTTGAGCCAATCCTTTGTCCTTAATATTTTGAGGGATCGACTTTCATCATCCATGCCATGCCATTCATTGAGCTTTCCTGAAATATTTGTCTTGGAATAGCATTAGCTCAATGAGCCATATGTTGTTATGAATTACCAAAACCACCTAGGGATAGTTGCACTTTCAATCTCCCCCTTTTTGGTAATTGATGACAACATATAGATCAAAGCTTCGACAAATGATAATAAGATTGAAAAACATCGTTGCTTTGAGAAGTATGTGATAAGCAAGAGCTCCCCCTAAATTTGTGCATAGTTTAAGATTTGCTTTGGACTGCAAATGCACAAGGAATTAGGCTCATGGGTTACTCTTCCATGTCACATACATCTTGGTGGAGCGCTCAAAATAATAAAGATTGAATACATGCACTCATCACCAAGCAAAGTGAATGATCATATAAGGATAAGTAAGATAATATCATCTAACAAGCATAAGTGTAGCTTATGATCAAACACATGATCATCAATGTCTCACAGATAATAGCATAGTAGCTCAAGCAATCAAAGTTCAACCAAGAAGACAAGAGAGAACAAAAGCAAACTCTCTCTCTCGAAGCCTATGATCAATACATTTTTCTCCCCCTTTGGCAACAAGTCACCAAAAAGTTCCTAGAAAATGCATAGTACTATATCGTCTCTCAGGCTTGGTCTTCAGTTGGTGGTATAGAGATGGCTCCTTGGACAAAGACTTCAGTTGATGTGGATGGAGCTGAAGGAGTTGGTGCTGGAGCTGGTTGCACTGGAGCTGTAGCTGGTGCAGTTGAAGTGACTCCGGTGTCTGTTACTGGCTCTGCAGCTGATCTCTGAGCTCGAGGCACTCTGGCAAATGCATCTGTAGTTATCCTACCCTTCCTCTCCTGCATGTCATCCTGTAGCTGCTCCACAACTGACTGAATCTCAGTTACTTTGACATCTAAATCATAGAATTTTGTTACCATGATTCTTTCCAGGCGCTCCTGGTTTTGAGTTAGGGTGGCCAACCCTTTCTCAATCCTCAGAGTTGATGCTATCAAGTAACCAAGATGGTCCTGCTTGTTCTTCAAAAAGTACTCAGATGCCTCCTCTTGAGTTGGCATCTTGGCAGCCTTCTCTTTCTTTGCTTTCTCCTTCTTCTCTTGAGCTTGTACTGATGATGGTTCTTTCGCATTCATCACAACTTGATTGTCCTCAAAGTCTGGATAGAGAACAAAGTGTTCCTTATCCAACAGATATTTTCCTATGGCCATCTGTGAGTTCATAAACTCCTGAATTTTTGGGGGCATATCCACAACTTCTCTTTTGGTTTGCTGTTGTCCTCTTGATAGTCTCAACCATGAGGCTCATGACCTTGAATTTCTGTGGCACATCAAATATGTGTAGAAAATTAATTGCATGCCCTCTGATCATGTTGTGGTCACCTGACTTGGTAAAAAGAGTGTGCCTTAGGATCCAGTTGATCGTTGGCAGCCCTGACAGAAGAAAATGGACTGACCCAAACTTGAAAGTCTCAAGAGCTTCGTCTGGGATCTCCTTGTACATATGTGACATAGAATTGTGATCCATCTTTTTCTTGGCATAAACGTCCAAGTCATCTTCACTCTCCTTTGGAGCATTGATCAGATTTGCCCATTCCTCAATAGTTGATTGATATCTCGTACCTTCAGACATCCAAACTATCCTGCCATCTGGATAGAAATGTGCTGTGGAGTAGAATTGCATAATGAACTCATCATTCCAGTTTGTGAGCTTCTGCCCAACAAAGTCTACAACTCCACACGCACTGAAGTTGTCATACACTCCAGGATAGTGTTCTTCATTCTCCTTCATGTAGGTCCAGTCGACCCACCTCATATCACACATTATAGGCTTCTTGTCCAACAAGATTGCCTCATAGAAATCCTGCTGTTCCTTTGTGTGGAACCTGTAATTAATAGCAGTCCTTCTCCTGGTGGCATATGGATCTGACTCTCTCCATAGCCTCAACCCTGAATCTCTCCTGATTTTCATGTTCTCAGCCACATGATGAGCATCATTGTGGTCTGGAATCTTGGGTTTGAGCTTCCTCAGGACTTGTCCTTCATCATCTTCCTCAGCAGCAACTTCAGGCACTGGGGCCTTGTTCTCCTCAGCAGCTGGTATACTCCTGGTATTCCTCTTAGGTGCACTCTTGGGCTTGGAGGCAGCTTTGGGTGCTGGTCCAGCAACCTCTTCTTCCTCTTCTTCAGAGTCTCTCCTCATAGAGGGATTGCCAAGAACTTTGGCAGTAGTGGTTCTGACTTCTTTTTCTTTTTATCTTGACCAGCAGCTTCATCTTCTGACTCAATAGTAAACTTCATGGTTTCTCCAGTGGCAACCTTCCTGGGTTTGGAAGTGGGAATCCTTCATGTAGGTGCCTTCTTCTGCACTACTGGCTTAGTGACTGCAGTTGAACCATATTCTTTCTTGACCACCTTCTTCTTGGTAGTGGCCTCATCGTCTACTGCCACATAATCCTCATCCTTAGAGTCTGAGGTTCTCTTCCTTCTGGCTCTTGTGGCTGCTTTAGGCAAATTGCTAGGAGTGCTTCGGCTGCCATCATCTAAAGTGCTAGAGGGACTAGTGCCCTCACTCATGTGAATCTGCTCTTCTGACTTGTTCTGGCTGTCACTTTGGTCTGACATGTTGAATACACTGATTGCTGACCCTGTGAATAGTTATAGATGAGATAGAGTGGATGAGCATCACAAAATGCAGAGATTTTTGCAAAAGAATGATTCAAAAACTTAGTTTTAGTTTTCCACAGAAAGCATTTCGGATCAACCGATTTTCAAACTTGGTGATATCGAAGCAGTTTTGGAACCTAAACTAGTGAACTCGGTCAAACCGAGTCACAGTTTGGTGGCACCAAGACTGCTAGGGTTTCACAAAGTTCTAAAATCGGCAATTCTCAGTCAGACCGAGAGTTACTAGTGCAATGGTGTTAGCCGAATCGGTGGGACCGAGTTTTTCAACTCGGAGGGTCCGAGATGGTTTCGGCAGAAACCTAACCCTAAATTTTCAAATTGCATCTATTCTAAGGATTGTTTTGACTGGATAGAGGTGTTTCAATCATGGCAAGAATCATAATGAACACAATGTGCTGAGAATCAGATGAGGATAGCACTGTGATCGAGTTCATACCCTAGTTCAGCGATGAACTCGCTGCGGCGGCAACAGCGGAGATGAAATCTGTTGACGGCGGTGAAGGCCAGCGATAGGAGGCGGCTGGCGACGAAGTCGACGATCTGGAGACCTAGAAGGCAGAGCGAGCTATGCGCGGGTGAAGAGGTTTGGAGAAAGTTTTCCAATTTTTTGCCCGTGTGAATATATAGCCCGACACTATCGGTGTGACCGAGTGGAACGACTCGGTGGCACCGAGATGCATAACTGTTGACAGTTACAGCAACTCGGTGTGACGAAAAGTTCAAATCGGTTGCACCGAGATTGAAAACCTAGATCGACTTAGTGATCTCGGTATGACCGAAATGGAAGAATCGGTCAGACCGAAAAGCATAAAGAAGTTTTGGAAGTTTAAGTCTATGACGAATCGGGGACTCCGAGTGCTCCTCACACAGAGTGGTTCGAATCTAACTTGATCAAATTTTGTGATGTAGCATGAATAGAGTTTGAGACGAGAAAAGTATAGATAGCTAGAGAAGGTTCTTAGGCATTCTTGTCCATCCACTTGGCCAAAGAAAAAGAAACCAATCAATCAAAACAACAAGTGGATGTCCTCGAATGAGTGAAATATGCAACCAACATGCTCACACAATAAAATGGCAAATGAAATATGTGGCAAAGCATGCACAACCAATTCTAGCATCTATCAACCAATTGGCGATGACTAGGTCATCTATATATGAGTATATTGACTTAGGAGTCAAATGAGAACATTTGATCATAGGTCATACTCATCGTTTAAGCTCAAGTGGGGTTACCACTTTTACATAATGCATTGATGTGTTCACATCATTAGAGTTGCTTTGACTCAATTGTTAGAGTTAAGCTCCCCCTAGATGTGAGATCCCCCCTTAGAGGGATGAACTAACCTTGGGTATTGTCGATGATGACTTCATGTAGGTGTTGAAGATGTGGATGCTCAATATTGATGTAGATCATTTGGAGCAATCCTTTGGAGTGAGTTGCACTTTCAATACCTACATGGGTTAGTCCCACAAGGAACAAACAAGAATATCCATAGACATAGAGTGATGCACACACAAATGACTCCTTGAACTAGTGCAAGATATGGAAGTTGATTGCACTTGTCCTTGCCATAATGATATGAGTGAAGAATGTTGGCAGAGTCACCCTGAAGAACTCTCAAGTTCTTCTTCTTCGGGATCCACATCATCTTGATGGGAATCCTTGGAGTTGTAGTTGTACTTGATGAAGTAGAACTTGACGTAGTCTTGGGAACCCACTTGACCAAGGCCTTAGGTGCTTCTTCAAATGCATCAATCTCCTCTTGAAGCTTGTCCTTGCCTTTGTCCTTGTGGTCTTGTGGTGGAAGATAATCTTGTGCTTGTGTTCCCTTGAAGGAAGTAGGATCATACTTCTCTTGTTGAGGAACAAACTTCGTCTTGGGGTATTGATCTTCTTCCCACTCAACTCCATTGGCATTGAACTTTCGTTCAAAACCAACACCTTGATTCTTCCGGTGCCTTCCTTGCTTGTGCGTACAATTTCCTCGAATTGCTTACTCCCGGCAAGGCTCTTGTATACACCTTTCTCTATAATTCCCTTCAATAAGCTATTTTCTTGCTCAAGTGTAACTTGGCTAAGAGAATCATTAGTGGAATCAAGAGAACTACTAGAAGCAACAATGTTGGATTTGGCATTATTATTGTTACTACTAGAGGAAGAATCTTTCTTGTTCTTGTTACTAGACTTGACTTGAGACATGTAAGTAGATAAGAGTAAACGCTTGGCAATGTAAGAAGAACTTTTCTTACGGAGATCATCATTGATTGCCTTTAAGAACTCATGCTCTTGCTCAAGGTTGAGCTTTTCAAAGCGTAACTTCTCATGAGCCCTTAAAAGTTCTTGATGATCTTCGAAGATAGTTTCATGAGCTAACTTAAGAGTGTTTAGTTCTTTAGTTAGAATCTCAATCTTCTCCTTATCATTTTCATTCGTTTTATCTTGATTAGCATGATTAATTGACATTTCATCATAGTATTCATTACTAGAGTTGTCAATAAGTAAATCATCATCACCTAACAAGTCATCTTCCTCACTATTAAAATCAACATACTCGTGGTGTGTTACCCTAGGACCTTTAGCCATGAAGCATCTTCCAATTCCTTCATTTGGTGAATCAAATATGTCGTAGGAGTTGGTTGACACAAGTGCTAGACCGGCAACACCTTCATCTGGAGTATATTTGGAGTCGTAGTGATAGCTTCTCTCAGAGTGATTGTCGGAGTCGGAGCCGGATACCCATTCGCCAACATGAGCTTGATGTCTTCGTTTTGTGTAGCTCTTTGATGACTTGTCTTTCCTTTCCGAATCCTTGCTTCTTTGTGAGGGTCTTCATTCATAACGATCATCTCTACTCCTTCTCTCTCTTGGTGGTCATTCTTCTCTTCTACTTCGTCTTTTTGGAGAATCTTCTCTTCTTTTGTAGGGTGTCGTACACTCATTGGAATAGTGTCCAGGTCTCCCACAATTGTAGCAATTGCGCTCTCGACTAGAAGATCTTTTGTCATTGTAGGACCTTGACTTAGAGCTTCTTTCTTTGCTTCTACTCTTGTAGAATTTGTTGAAGTTCTTCACCATTAAGCTCAATTCTTCATTGAAGGTTTGTTTATCACTTGATGATGTGGGGGCTTCACATGAGGCTTTGTAAGCACCACTTGACTTGTTGTGAAGTTCCTCCTTATCCTTGAGTGACATCTCATGAGCAACAATTCTTCCAATGACTTCCGTTGGATTGAGATCTTTGTAATTTGGCATCATTTGGATCAATGTGCACACGGTATCATATTTTCCATCCAATGCTCTTAGGATCTTCTTGATGATGAATCTGTCGGTCATCTCTTCACTTCCTAAGCCGGCAATCTCATTTGTGATAAGAGCAAGCCTAGAGTACATTTCAGCGACATCTTCACCATCCTTCATTTTGAACTTGTCAAGCTGACTTTGGAGCACATCCAACTTGGATTCCTTGACAGAGTCGGTACCTTCATGCATATCAATCAAAGTATCCCAAATTTCCTTTGCATTCTCAAGACGGCTTGAGCGTTGTATTGCAGCATCTTCAATTCATCCGCGCTAGCTTCACGGTTCGGTTCTCTCCCATCAAAGAATTCACCTTGCAAGCCAATACACACAATAGCCCAAACGGCGGGGTTATGTCCGAGAATATGCATTTTCATCTTATGCTTCCAACTAGCAAAATTAGTGCCATCAAAGTAAGGACCTCTATGGTGATAATTTCCCTCGCTAGATGCCATACTCTCCTAGGTTGTGAAACCAAGGCTATGACCACCAAAAGCTATGGAAATCAAAGCAAATGGAGACCAAGGCTCTGATACCACTTGTAGGACCATGAAGTATGTCTAGAGGGGGGGGTGATTAGACTACTTGACCAATTAGAAACTTAACCTTTTCCCAATTTTAGACTTTGGCAGATTTTAGCTATCTTTGGACAAGTCAAGCAATCTTCACACAATTCAAGAAAGCATGCAAAGAGTATATGAGCAGCGGAAATTAAAGCATGCAACTTGCAAGAATGTAAAGGGAAGTGTTTGGAGGATTCAAACGCAATTGGAGACACGGATGTTTTTGTCGTGGTTCCGATAGGTGGTGCTATCGTACATCCACGTTGATGGAGACTTCAACCCACGAAGGGTAACCGTTGCGCGAGTCCACGGAGGGCTCCACCCACGAAGGGGCCACGAAGAAGCAACCTTGTCTATCCACCATGGCCGTCGCCCACGAAGGACTTGCCTCACTAGCGGTAGATCTTCACGAAGTAGGCGATTTCCTTGCCCTTACAAACTCCTTGGTTCAACTCCACAATCTTGTCGGAGGCTCCCAAGTGACACCTAGCCCATCTAGGAGACACCACTCTCCAAGAAGTAACAAATGGTGCATTGATGATGAACTCCTTGCTCTTGTGCTTCAAATGATAGTATCCCCAACACTCAACTCTCTCTCTCATAGGATTTGGATCTGGTGGAAAGAAGATTTGAGTGGAAAGCAACTTTGGGAAGGCTAGAGATCAAGATTCATATGGTAGGAATGGAATATCTTGGCCTCAACACATGAGTAGGTGGTTCTCTCTCAGAACTGGTAAGTTGGAAGTGTAGGTTTGTTCTGATGGCTCTCTCCACAAATGAAGAGGAGGTGGAGGGGTATATATAGCCTCCACACAAAATCTAACCATTATACACAATTTACCAAACTCGGTGGGACCGAATCAACAAACTCGATCGGACCGATTTAGTAAATCTAGTAACCGTTAGGGTTTTCGGTGGGACCGACATGAAACTCGGTGAAACCGATATGGTTAGGGTTAGGGCAGAACGTAATCTCGGTGAGACCGATTACACAAACTCGGTGAGACCGATTTTGGTAATTAGCTAACCAGAGAGTTGGTCAGGTAAACTCGGTGGGACCAATTCGCTCTTTTCGGTGAGACCAAAATGTTACGAAAGTGAAACAGAGAGTTTACATTGCAATCTCGGTGGGACCAATCGCTCACTTCAGTTAGACCGAAACATTACAAAGGGAAACTGAGAGATTACAATCCCATCTCGGTGAGACCGAGATCCCTATCGGTGAGACCGATTTGCGTAGGGTTTGTGGCAGTGGCTATGACATTTGAACTCGGTGGCGCTGGATAGAAAGAATCGGTAGGACCGATTTTGACTTTGGGTTTAGGTCATATGTGGATGTGAGAAAGTAGTTGATCGTTTTGGAGCATATCACTAAGCACTTGAAGCAAGAGGCTCATTAAGCAACACCTCATCCCTCCTTGATAGTATTGGCTTTTCCTATAGACTCAATGTGATCTTGGATCACTAAAATGTAAAATATAGAGTCTTGAGCTTTTGAGGTTGAGCCAATCCTTTGTCCTTAATATTTTGAGGGATCGACTTTCATCATCCATGCCATGCCATTCATTGAGCTTTCTTGAAATATTTGTCTTGGAATAGCATTAGCTCAATGAGCTATATGTTGTTATGAATTACCAAAACCACCTAGGGATAGTTGCAGTTTCATATAGCCTTCTTGCTTGAAGAAGCTTCAGCAACGGCAGCGGTAGCAGAAGAATCTTCATTGAATTTCTTAACTGCTTCTTTGGCCTGCTTGGCCAGCTTAGCTTGCCGCTTGGCCCACTGATCAGCATAATCTTCACCATGTTTAAGGCTTGTTGGATCAGCCAATTGGCCAGGTGCCAGAGGAGGTCTTGGGCACGGAGGGTTGAGAGCGAATTTCTTCATGTATTTGGGAGTGACATATATGTACTCCCTCCACTCTCTTGCCCATCTTCTTTCTATCCTCTGAATGCGCACTTTGCGCTCATTCTTCGTTTCCTTGCCGTGAATTGCCTCATCAGGCGTGCAGTACCGTACATAGATATCCGCAGGGATCTCAAAAGTAGTATTGACCTCAAGCTTCTTTCCTCCTTTCTGAGGCCTTTTTCCATCTGCCATTTTCTTCAGCTGAGGAATTTTCACAATCGAGTTCTCTGAAGAAGTATGCAACCTTTCTTCGAGGAACGCTGCAAATGAGTTAAGTTGATGAGAACTTAGTGATTCAACAGCAGACATGTGTACCTGTGAATAGAGTATAGGTTTGAAGAATTTGGAGAGGTCATATGCGTTCTCAGAAGGTTTATTAAATTGAACAAGTTTGAGGAAATTGACCCATTGTGTCTTGAAGAATTTCACTAAGTGTTCTTTGTCTTAGGTTCCAGAGTTGTGCGGATCGTGAGATTCACACAATTGAGGAATCATGAAGAAAAATGCCACTTAGAGAAACACATCAAGAACTGAAGATTTGTGCTAGGTGTTTAAAGTGTGGAGGTTGAAGAATAAACACCTTTTGAGGATTTGATGAAAATCATCAGAAGAATAAATGCGGTAAAAGTAACTTCTTAATTACCCTTTACGAAGAACATGACGAACTGTAAGAGTAGATTTGGAAGTTCGTCGGCTCGGATCTTCCACGCCCTAACTTGGCAGAGGAAGACGTCTACGACGGCGGCAGAGGGAAGATTTCCGTGGCCGGTGCGAGTACGACGGCGATGAGGTCGAGGCAGTGAAGCTCTTCCTCACCGGCGACGATGGAGTTAGCGGTGGCGCTAGGGCTTGAGAAGCTCGAGCGAGGGAGTGAGGTTGAGCGGAGTAAAAGTGAAATGAGGAAGGGAAGGGGGTATTTATAGCTGAGGTGAAAAACTGTTCGCCCGAAGAATTTGGACGAACATGCCCCTGACCCTTCTCATTCACGCGACATGTGTCACCCACGTACTGAGAGGTGGAGATCGTGGGTTAGTAGATAAGTATAGAGTGGAATGCATAACGTTTTGAGCGCCAAAAGCCGAAAATTTCAGATAAGAATATTTTAAAGTGTCGTTTGCAATTTCTTCAGCTATCAAGGACACAGTGAAGAATTTGAATGAGTTTCAAGTAGAACACACATGAAGAATTTGTGAATAGACTGGGTTGAGTTTAGCATAGAGGGGGAAGGGTCCGATCACATTCACTTAGCAGAAAAATCAACTTGAAGAATTAGCAATAAGTGAATGCTGTAGAGGACATAAACTCATATATATATATATATATATATATATATATATATATATATATATATATATATATAGGGTGGGTCTATTATGATAACACCCCTTAAGACCTTATTCTGCCAACACTTCCGCTTATTCTGCTAACACTTCAAAACTACTCACGCTTATAAACAGAACCCCGAGCCGAATTGAATAGAACCCCACTATCCCCACCCATCCCCCACCCCCAACCCACCTTCTTCCCCGTAGGAATCCCACCCCCGGCGACCTCACACCCCACCCCCAGTTCCCCTTGCATCCCTTCCCTAGCTACCTACCCTTGCCGGCGCAACAACTGCCCGAGGCACCCCGTGCCCACCTCGACCTAGTCCACCCTACTACCTCCCTCTAGCTTCCCCATACTCCACCCGCAAGCCGCCACACCCACCTCACCTTCTCCGGTGGGCACACCGCCTCGAGCCTCAGCCCCACCCTCAATCTTCTCCGGCGCGGCGCACCACCCCGAGCCGTCGGCCCATCTTCCCCACCTTCTGCGCGCGCGGCAAACCCACCCCAGCCGCTGCCCACCCACCCTCCCCCACCTTATCCCACGCGGCCTGCCCCATCCCGCTGCCACGCCGCCCCCGGATCAAGCGACCTCTCCTGCTCCGATCCGGCAGCCTGCGCCATACCGCTGCTCCGTGGGAACCAATCCGGCCGCCCGTGCAGCGGATCTGTCCAGCCCCGGGCAAATCCCTCCTTGCCACACGCCGACAACACATGGCCCTGCCACGCCCGCCATTGACCGTCGAGATGGAGCATGTCAGGCGTGCACCAGGGGTCATCGTGCAGTTCGGTGGCCTCCCCATCGACGTCCACCTACATCCTCGCCCCGGATCCGGCGCACCCCGCCCGGATCCAACTCCCAGCCACCTGCGTGCTTTCCTCCTCCTCCACCAGTCTCCTCTCCCAGTGGACGGACCCTCCCGGAAACGTGCGACGGTGGTGCTGGTACTGCGTGGGCGGGGGAGAAGTAGGAACTCCACGTCGACACCGCTGCCCCTGCCCTCTTCCGGCATCATCGACCATCCAGTCGCCTCGATCTGCGTCGACGACAAGGAACCGACAGTACGGCGACTGTGGTTGTGGCCGCTGTGCAGCTCGGAGGCTCGCGTAATATGGTTCAGTGCTCGCGGGCTTGCAGCCTTGGGCGTTTCTTTTAGCGAGTGGATGCAGATTCGTCATCGCGGCTTGCAGATGCAGTTCGGGCGGCTTCAATTCTTTCAGATGCAATTCAGCGGCTGGCAGTTTGCTACCGCAAGTTGTGCAGGTGCTCGTGGGGTCCAAAGCAGTGCGAGAGGGAGGAAACAAGGGTCTACTCATTAATTAATTTGCATTGCATCAGCCGCTCACGTCGGTTGAGCAAAATTCTAGTTTTGTTTACCTGTCGATCAGTGCTACTGTATTATATTACATGGCTCAAGTCGAAATGTACAAATGGGCCATATTGCTTTGCCAAGATGGACATCGTTGACACATTGTGTTTTCCTTGGGTACTACTGTACTATCTAGTCCAAACAAGAGGCAGAGGACAAGAGCAGGTGGCAAAGAGTCTCTCTGCTTGACTAAGCATGCACGTCAAAAACGGAGCTCTAGGCGGATTTCAGACTTAATTCGGATGTCTAGCGGCATGAAGCTCGGTTTTCCAGGTGTGCGGCTCAGCCAACTCCTTCGTGCAGTTCGCTTGATGCGTCTGTGGTGTTCTATGTTCAAAAACAGTAAAAAAAATGCATCGACGCTTGCAGTGCACTTCGTCGTAGCGTGAAGTTCCCTGTGTCACCATTGCAGCGCAGTTGCCCGTCTTATTAGAAGTAAAAATGTAAGTGTCGTCGAGTACAAATCATGCAGCCCGCTTACACGTTTGATGTAGTGCTATTTTTAGTCTGTAGAAGTGTGTTTTTCTATCTCAAAGAAGCTCAGTTTTCATTATATGTAGTTCATTCACTCAATCCCCGCGGTCCATTCGCCCGGTCTACGCACATAAAAAAAGAGTTTGGAAAAAACTCGCGTGGTTCATCTTCGGTAGTGTCATGGCCCGTTTACTGTAGTCTCGAGGTTCACTTTTCATAGTATTGTGGTTCACCAACACTCGACCCGAAGTGCACTCCATCTTGTTTGGGAAAATTTTACGTCCCACAAAAAAGAAATCATGCAGTGCACTAGTTCGTTTGATGCATCAACACATGCAGTGCAGTCGGTCCTCGGATGAGGTTCAGTTTTTAGAGTGTTCCTATTCACTTGCGCAACATGAAAAGTACGGAAAATTTAGCAAAACAATAAGATAGTAATGCGGTACACTTCGATATGTGTCGTGGTTCACTTGCCCCGTCTCTGCGGTCCACTCTCGTTCACAAAAAAATTGAAAAAACACGACAAAAACTCGTGTGAGAAAAATTTACGCTTGACAAAAGAAATTATGAAGTTCACTTGAACGTCTGATGCAGTGCGGTTTTTCGTCCGATGCAGTGCGGTTTTCAGTCGGATGAAGTATCCACGTCGATTTGGGTGTCGCGAAAAACAGAGTGGTCGCATTTCGGTAAATTTAAAACTGCTCTTAAACCGTAATGAATTAGAGAGAGTGTTCTACATGAAAAAGTTGCGTCTTGTTGATATCTTTCCAACGGCATATCATTTGAATCATTTCGACAACCGGTTTGTAAAAATTTCATGAAAAACGGCCGCTGCCACTTGTCGTCCGCCGCACGATTTTCAAAATTAACTTAAAGCTGTAAGGAATATCAAAACCATTTCTACATATGAAAGTTGCGCCTTGTCCATAGATTGCCAGCGACGTATTACACGCCTCGTTTCGATAAACGGTTTAAAAACTAGAGCAAAAACAGTACCAAAAACTGAAAAACTCAAAAAAACAAAATTCTGCGATTTAGTAAATTTGAAACTGCTCTTAAACCAAAACGAATTAGAGAAAATAATAGATATGAAAAAGATGCGCCTCGACGATATCTTTCCAACGGTGTATCATTTGCTTCGTTCCAACGATCGGTTAAGAAGAAATCGCGAAAAAACGCTTGCTGCCACTCGTCATCCGTCGCACCATTTTCAAAATTGCTCTTAAACCGTGTGGAATATCGAAAAGTGTTCAACATGTTGAAGTTGCGCCTAATCCATAGCTTTTCAACGCTATATTACACGCCTCATTCCGATAAACGGTTAAAAAAATTAGAGTGAAAAGAGTACCGAAAAACAACGCGTGCAGTTTTTTCCGACGAAGTTCACTCGTGTGAGTACTGCAGCACACTTGGTTCAAACAATGACGTGCACTTGCGTTGAGCGTGCAGTGCGGAAGTGTTATCAGAATAGTTATTCTGCTAATATATATAGTCGAATGAAGAACAACGACGGAAAGAGTGAAGATAATGCAAAAGTTGAAGAATTTGAAAAACTGAGGAATTTCAAAAATAAAGAAAAACTCAAATTGAAGATTTTCAACTTTTGGTTGGTGGCGTAACCCACCGTATAAGAAAGCTGATTTCAGAGACCGCGTACAATTCTCATAGGGTTCTAGGAATCAATTTCTTCATTAATTTCTTCACACATAGAGGGTTAGTATTCATTGATTGAAGAAAAATGTTACTTCATGTGTTGCACATCTAAGTCATCAAGTCAGCATAAGTGTTAGGATGTGTGTCCTTTTCAAAGAACATTCGAAGATTCTAGGATATTTAGCTCACACGGCAACTTGCTAAATCTCTTCTCATCCAAGGGCTTTGTGAAGATATCGGCCAGCTGGTCTTCAGTACTTGCGTAGTCGATGGAGATGTCGCCCTTCAACACATGTTCACGAAGAAAATGATGACGAATCTGGATGTGCTTTGTCTTCGAGTGCTGAACTGGGTTGTGAGCAAGCACTCTCATTGACACAGTAGAGAGGGACATTCTTCACATTGATGCCGTAGTCCTTGAGTGCTTGCTTCATCCATAGTAATTGAGCACAGCAAGATTCAGTAGCAATGTACTCAGCTTCTGCAGTGGAGAGTGATACGGAGTTCTGCTTCTTCAAGGACCAGCATACTAAGGATCATCCGAGGAAATGACATGTGCCTGATGTTGACTTGTGGTCCACCCAATCACCAGCATAGTCAGAGTCTGAATATCCAATGAGATCAAAGGAAGAGCCCTTGGGATACCATAATCCAAGTGTTGGTGTGTGAGCTAGATATCGAAGAATATGCTTCACAGCCTTATGGTGTGATTCCTTCGGTGTAGCTTGAAATTGGGCACACATGCAAACACTAAGCATAATATCTGGCCTAGATGCACATAGGTACAATAAAGAGCCAATCATGGAGCGGTATACCTTTTGATCGTAGTCTTTACCATTTTCATCAGTGCATAGATGGCCATTTGTGGGCATAGGAATTTTGATGCCTTTGCAGTCTTGCATGCCGAATTTCCTCAACACATCCTTGAGGTATTTCTCCTGAGATATGAATATGCCATTGTATTGTTGACAAATCTGAAGACCTAAGAACAATTTCAATTCTCCCATCATAGACATTTGATATTCTTCACTCATCATATAGGCAAATTCATCACTGTATCGTTGGTTAGTACAGCCAAAGATAATATCATCAACATATATTTGGCACATGAATAATTCATCATCATATGATTTGGTGAAAAGAGTTGGGTCAAGTGAACCGGGTTTGAAGCCTTTCTTCATGAGGAATTCCTTCAGTGTGTCATACCACGCCCGAGGTGCTTGCTTGAGGCCATAGAGGACCTTGTTGAGTCTGTAGACGTGATCTAAAATTTTTGGATCCTCAAAACCTGGTGGTTGAGCAACATATACTTCTTCCTCAAGCTTACCATTGAGGAATGCACTTTTCACATCCATTTGTTGTAAGATGATATTATGATGGTTAGCATAAGCAAGCAATATGGGAATAGCCTCAAGTCTAGCAATAGGTGCAAAATTTTCATCGCAATCAATTCCTTTAACCTGTGTGTAGCCTTGAGCTACAAGACGAGCCTTATTCCTCACCACAAGGCCATTTTCATCTTGTTTGTTGCGGTAGATCCATTTGGTACCGATGATGTTGTGCTTGCATGGGTCTGGTCGCTTGACGAGCTCCCACACATTGTTGAGCTCGAATTGATGCAATTCATCTTGCATGGCTTGAATCCACTCGGATTCCAAGAATGCTTCCTCTACTTTAGTGGGCTCTGTGATAGAGACAAAAGCAAAATGCCCACAAAAGTTATATAAATGTGAAGCTTTTGAGCGTGTGAGAGGACCTGGTGCTCGAATGTCATCAATGATCTTCTTGACATGCACTTTGTTTGCAATGCAAGGATGTGCGGGTTCGCGACTTTGCTTAGGCCCAACAGTTTCTTCAGGACTAGTTTCTTCAACAGCACCAGCATGATTTTCTTCACGATCAAGAATGACTTCTCCAACAGATTCTTCAGTAGGGATGACATCCTCAGTAGCTTTGAACTTGATGGATTCCTCAGGTGACATTTCATCTAGCACAGGAGGAGGTAGAGTGATGGTGAGGATCTCTAATCCAGCATTTAGCACCGAAGACTTTGAAGTAACTTATATTGAGTTTCTTGTCAGTGAGGAGTTCATATGAGGTCTTTTTGAAGAATTTGTGAAGATATACCCTGTTGATGATATGCACCCATGTGTAACGAGAATAGTCATCAACTATGACAAAGCCATATAATGATGCAGAACTAGTGAACGTGGCATAATGAGTAGGGCCGAATAGATCCATATGAAGTAATTCAAAGGGACGAGAAGTGGTCATGATAGTCTTGGCGGGATGCTTGGATCTGGTGATCTTTCCAGCCTCGCAAGCCCTACAAAGATGATATTTGAGGAATTTGACACCCTTGATGCCAATGACGTGCTTATTCTTCGCGAGTGTATGCAAGTTCCTCATCCCAGCATTACCAAGTCGTCTATGCCATAACCAGCATTCTGAAGCTTTTACAAGTAGACATGTGGCAGGATGTGGTCCTGCAGAGAAATCAACAATATACAATTCTTGTTTCCTAAAGCGTTCGAAGACTTTGGAGTTGTCAGATTCCATTAGCACACGGCAGTGAAATTTGCCAAAGACAACAACCATATCAAGATCACAAAGCATTGAGACAAACATAAGATTGAATCCTATGGACTCAACAAGCATGACCTTGTCCATGTGTTTATCCTTTGAAATTGCAACCTTACCCAGACCCAATATCTTGCTTTTGCCTTTGTCAGCATAGGTGATATGCTTCAGATGAGATGGTGACAAATCAGTGTCCATCAACAAGCTCCTGTCACCAGTTATGTGATTTGTACATCCACTCTCGAGGACCCACTCAGTAGCCTTAGGTTGTTCATCCTGCAGATGAATTAGTGCAACTTACGAACCCATATACTTCATCAGTGAAGAATATGATTGTTCGCACACGAACAAATCACCGTTTACCTCCAACACCGAGGGTGATGCACCGCAGCTCACGTCGAAGGAGACCCGTCCGGAAACGCGGCACGCAGGCAATCCGGCGGGTGCTTTTGATGACCTGAAACCCCACACGCCGGGGAGGAACCCCGTCAGGGCGCATGGAGGCTATGGGCTGCCCTAGGTTGGCCTGACCGCCCCTAGGGCCTCGAGGTTCGCCGCCCTGCAATGAAGAAGAACGAGGAAGAAGAAGAACAAGGGAGAAGGAAAAGTAAAGGTAAAAGATGTAGATAGATTTGTTCGATTGTGTGTTGTTTTTTCAATCGGCCGTCACCTCTTATCTATATAAGATGCAGATGGACTTACCATACAAGAAAAGGACTGGCCTTGCCATCCAAATCATCAAAACCTAACCAAACTCGGACTTCTCACGACCTCCGGCCCGGATGTCCGGCTCTAGGCCCGGATGATCCGGCCTAGCCCAGTTATCTGACAACAGCTCACTGTTTTGGCTCTAGAATCCACATATGACCTCGGATTTGTATGAATTTTATATCAAATCAACTGTCTCGACAAGACGCACAACTTTCATTTTGAACACTTTTAGATCTGAGGTCATCTTGAGGGAGTTTCGGGCTGTTTTCTAAAATCTGGAGCAGAAAAAACTGCCCGGAGACTTCTACCCGGACTGTCTGGCCTCCATTCGGATCATCCGGGACTTGATCCAGATCATCCGGCTTCAGCACCTACCTTCTGGTGTCTTGATGCTCCAGTTACTCGGATGATCCGGACACCGGCCCGGATGATCCGGCCAAACATTGCTGCAGCGCATGGTTTTACCTGTAACTTGTGCATACGACCTCGGATGGGGACGATCTTTATATCAAAATCGTCTGTTTCGATGAGGAGAAGAACTTTGAAGTTGTAACTTTTTCCATAAGAGGTCATATTAATTATGTTGCATGCCATTCTTTAGTCTGGTGTCAGGATGAGCATCTCTAAACTTGTCATAACTTTTGCATCCGAGCTCCGTTTTAGACCATCTTCATATCTATCTTGATCTTCTCGAAGAGAGCCATTTCATGGTGACTTTCAACAATAAGTTTGAATTAATCTTGACATAGCTTCAAGCTACTCTTTATAATTGTGCCACTTTTGAGCGTCAACACATGCCCCCCCTGTTTTTCGGCAAAACTAGTGTGCCGAAAAATAACATGTACCATGTTGGTTCTAAGGACAATATGATGTCAACACTCCATCGGCCGTTTATATGCTTAGGATGATAATTATACATCGGACATCATTTTTTTAATCCTTGATGCAAACTTGGGCGAAACCTTCTCAACTTCATTAACAATCCGATGATAAAGTCCCATAGATATGTATCTCAAGGCCATCCTACGAACCATATTGCTCACTCTTTTGCTAGGATTTTGCAAATAATCAACAACAAACTTTCTCCAATCCTTAATTTTGCCTGCATAAAAAATCATTAGTGGCCGAAGCGGTGGACTTCGGTTCAGCCTTACCTATTCTGACGAGACTAAACATCGGCTATTGATAGAAATACAATGCACCATGAGTAAATAGTAGCCAGATGCTTTGCTCGGCCAATTCTTTTGAATTGTCATGTATAGATGTGGGAATAATTTCAAAGCAACCCAAGGAGGATATTACATCTAGACGTGCCTCAAGATAAATTATAAGTGATTCGTCAAAACATTGATAACCCTTGGATGTTTGTTGCACTACTAATAACGAATCACCGAAAGCCTCAATATGTATAGCACCTATAGCAAGTAAAAGATTCAATCCGAATAACAACGCATATTCGGCTTTGATTAATCGTGCATATAAATATTCTAAGTGGCATAAGGCTTCAAAAATAGTACCATAAGGAGATATATAAACAACACCAACACTTTGGCCATTGCTACAAATTGAACCATCAAAACATAATCTCCATAGTACTAGAGAGATGAGGCTAATATCACTTAACATGTACCTTGTCTCGGTCTCCAATTGAACTAAGGACGATGTTATCATTTCACACCGGCCATGATTAGATAGTTTCTAAGGACGATAGTTAAGTATCAACCATTACCAGGAGGTCCATGTAGAATTCATCCACTAAAGCATGTATAGCCGAAATAAACAAATAAAATAGCAATAAAATATTTCGGCCCCTTTGTATTAGCAACAAAAAATGAAACTAACCAAATATATAGTGATTTGGTAATACCCTCTCATGATATAGAAAATTATGTTGCATCCATGGATCAAAATGAATCCATGAGGGTAATTGATCATACCTAGGGATGAATTCCATGTCAAAGGCATCAATGGCATGGTTGAAGAAAATGGATGATGTGCTAACCGAAGATTTTGATGTTGTGATGCACACCTTCGGCTTAATTGTTTGTTGCTTCCATCCTTCTCTTTCTTTACTTTTATTGTACTTGTTGCAATAGAAACATGCACATCATTTTTGTTTTGATTGATCCTCTTGGGAACCCATGCCATGTTTTCTTTCTCAACTCTTGTGCACTAAGATTTTGTAATTCCTTCTTTTGCCAATATGATAAGCCAAGTGAGCACCTTGGCTGTGATTCTGTTTTGATCAATGGCAATTCTTTTTTGGCCTTGTGCACTCTCAACTTATTTTCTTCAGATTTGGCACTTTGACTCTCAACAATTGATTGCTTCATCTCATTGCCTGTAGTAGCCAATGTCAACACTTTCATTGGATCCTTTTCATTTGAGATCAAATCTTAAGTAGCACTCTTACGACCATCTCTTTTAACACGGTAAACTTGCTTTACCACCTCTTTCTTCTTCCTTGAGCTCTGGACCAATTCCTTATGATTGAAACGGTCTTTGATGTGTGATTGTTCAAATGTTGATCTTCTTGGAGCTGCATAATATTGGTGAGATGGTCTAAAATAAGATGGAGAATGTGCCCTTGTATTACACATGTCCCATGATGGATATGGATCTATATGAGCATAGGGAGGCATCCACGACATTGGCATCGGCGGCCCAAAATAAGGATATGAATATGTTGCATTAAAATTCTCACTTTGCCAATACCGATCCTCATATTTGTGCCTTCGGGGTAATCTTGGTTTCTTTGTATGATTTGGACGATAAGCATTCTTCTCTTCACTCTTCTTTTGATATTTATCCAATAGTTCAGCGAAGGTGATTTTTGATCTCTTATACTTGCGCTTATTTCGGCCTTTGTTTTCTTTTGGTTTGCTTTCATCGATCATTGGCTTTGCTTGCTGCCCCCAGTCCTTGGCGCCTTCATTGTAGCTTCGACTGAATTCTCGGCCTCAAGATGGTGTTCATTATGCTCTTCAACAACTTCTCTTCTTGAAAGCTTGATCCCGTCATCTGCAGTTTTTACCTTCTCTTTAAATGGATCGTCTTGAAGCAGCTGATGCATAAAACTTTTCGCCATCAGGACCAGTCGGAATAGACTGGTCATCTCTTGGTGTCTCAACAAATTTCAATCGTCCTTTTCAATGGCTGATTTAACTATTTGACGAAACATATTGCAATCCTCAAAATTATGCTTAGACGAATCATGCAACTTACAATACATTCGTCCCTGGATTGATGGCTTGACATGGTGATCAAGAATTCTAATGTAATTATTTTCAGCAACAAATCAGATATTTGATCACACATGCTTGAATTGAAGGTATACTTCTTATTGTTTAGCCGGTCTTGCTATGAAAACGGCTTTGGAGGTAAGCAAATGAATGGTTCAGATTTGGAATCTCCCCATTCGGCTATGCAATGTGTTTTGCACTCTATATCCAATGTCTTTCGATAAGATATCATAATAGCATCGGTTTATCAAAAGAATTTAACCTTGGCTTTAAATTTCTAAAACAAAAATAGTTAGAGCATACATGTCTCAATGGAGACCAAATGCAAGCCAAGTAATAAATAAGCAAAGCTACTTAATTATATATGAACTTTAGGGAAAGCCTTGGCTGCAACAATAAGTCACTGTCGGTCTTCATAAATGGTGCAATGGGTTGACCGATATGCTCAACAACAAATTTATTCTTAACAAGTAAACTACCCTTCTTCATTGGTCTTTCAAAATTACTTGTGAGGATTTGTATAATGGATGCATCAACAATAAAGTTGTGACCAAATCTAAAAATAGGTAAATTACTTGACAGCCATACCTCTTCAAATATGTTGGGAGAGCATGATGGTGGTGCGACTTGAAGAACAACTTGCTCCGTCTTTGGATGGCTCCCCAACACCTTGTCATCATCTTTTTCTTGATTCCGTGCATCATTGCTTTGAAGATCCATGTCAGTCGAACTTTGTTCGCCTACTTGTTCTTGTCCTCGAGGCTTGTAAATTTCTATGGCACGGAACTCATAGGGCAGGAAGTAGGTTCCATTGACTTCAGAAAAATAAAGCACGATTGTTTTGCTATGCTTGCCATGCCCTTTCTCAATAATGCTTGCCTCTTTGGATTTGATGGATTCAGAATATATACAACTTGATTCGGCTTTTTCAACCGAAGCACTTTGATGTTTCGAATCATCCATCTTTTCATTGATTCTACCAATTGGCAATGCTTCCTTTACTTGAGCCTATTCTTTTCCTTTTTGTTTCTGGCGGCGAGCAGCAAAATTGGCTTTAAGCTTTTTCTCAATTTCAGCCCACTCTATATATGATTGCCCCTCAATGCTTTTAGATTCTTTCGGCAATGACACGTGGTTGTTGCCGAAACTTTGCAATTGTGTAGGGGGTGTATAATATGATATAGTACTAGGTGAAGGCGTATGCATTGTTGTAGAACCATATTTTCGCTTGCCAATTCTATCAATTGTCAAAGATTCATCTTCTTGCAAAACTCTAGCTCTTATTGCATTATAATCAGGAACTAACCCCTTATCATGTTCTTCAAGGCAAAGAGCACTAATCTTGTTATTTCGGGCTATATCCCTTTTTAACATAGCCACTTCCCATTCTGTAAGGGATTGCTCCGCAATATTTTTAGATTCTTTCGGCAATGAGGTGTTGCCGAAATTATGCAGCATAGAGGATGCATCATATGCTACAATATTAGATGATAGCATGTGCACTCCTGGAAATTTTTCACTTATTTGGCTATGACCATGAAGGTGCGGAGCCGAATTATGAGCATCTACAGTTGTATACGGTGCCGAAAAATTACTAACATGAGGTGTAGCATATGACGATTGAGGGTAACTGACCGAATATCTAGTGGTAGCATGGCCAATTCTCCCATCCATCGGCAATGTTGGGTTTACATATTGCAAATTAGTTGCCGATGAATAAAAGGGTGAAACACTTTCTTGTACGCTATTGGGAAGTTTAACATGAGGTGTTTCAAATTGCTTAACCAAACTCATCATGTTATTCATCGGCATATGGATTTGTGAGGTTGTCCATGCATGAGAGTTAGGATACATATGTTGTTCGTTGCTAAAATCATAAGAATTGGAAGCATGAATATACATATGTTGTTCGTTGCTAAAATCATAAGAATTGGAAGCATGAAGATTATTTTGCATTGGCCCTTGCGCATAATTAGATGCATAATTGATAAAACTAGGGCTAGCCGATACATTATGCTCATTAGGCGATCTAGCAACAACATATGAATTATTTGCATCTACAAAGGGGAATTGGGTGTTCATATTACCTTTGTAGATAGCAAACCCTAGATGACGATCTCTTCATAGCAAGAACGGGCCAGAGACTGTTCGAAGCTTCGATCCCCAGCGGAGTCGCCAAAAAGTGTGTTCGCACACGAACATGTCACCGTGTACCTCCAACACCGAGGGTGATGCACCGCAGCTCACGTCGAAGGAGACCCGTCCGGAAGCGCGGCACGCAGGCAATCCGGCGGGTGCTTTTGATGACCCGAAACCCCACACGCCCGAAAGGGACCCCGTCAGGGCGCGCGGCGGCTATGGGCTGCCCTAGGTCGGCCTGACCGCCCCTAGGGCCTCGAGGTTCGCCGCCCTGCAATGAAGAAGAATGAACGAAGAGAACGAGGAAGAAGAAGAACAAGGGAGAAGGAAAAGTAAAGATAAAGATGTAGATATATTTGTTCAATTGTGTGTTTTTTTCAATTGGCCGTCACCTCTTATCTATATAAGAGGCGGATGGACTTCCCGTACAAAAAAAGGACTGGCCTTGTCGTCCAAATCATCAAAATCTAACCAAACTCAGACTTCTCACGACCTCCGGCCCGGATGTCCGGCCCTAGGCCCGGATGATCCGGCCTAGCCTAGTTTTCTGACAGCAGCTCACTATTTTGGCTCTAGAGTCCACATACGACCTCGGATTTGGATGAATGTTATATCAAAATCAACCGTCTCGACGAGACACACAACTTTAATGTTGGACACTTTTAGATCTGTGGTCATCTTTAGGGAGTTTCGGGCTGTTTTCTAAAATTTGTAGCAGAAAAAACTGCCCGGACGTCCGGACTTCTACTCGGACTGTCTGGCCTCCATCCGGATCATCCGGGACATGATCCAGATCATTCGTCTTCAGAGCCAACCTTCTGGTGTCTTGATCCTCCAATTACCCGGATGATCCGGACCCCGGCCCAGATGATCCGGCCAAACATTGATGCAGCACACGGTTTTACCTGTAACTTTTGCAGACGACCTCAGATGGGGACGATCTTTATATCAAAACCGTTCGTTTCGACGAGATGAAGAACTTTGAAATTGTAACTTTTTCCATTAGAGGTCATCTTAATTATGTTGCATGCCATTCTTTAGTCTAGTGTCAACATGAGCATCTCTGAACTTGTCATAACTTTTGCATCCGAGCTCCGTTTTAGACCATCTTCATATCTATCTTGATCTTCTCGAAGAGAGCCATTTCATGGTGACTTTCAACAATAAATTTGAATTAATCTTGACATAGCTTCAAGCTACCTTTGTAACCATGCCACTTTTGAGTGTCAACAATGATATCAATTTCATCAACAGTAACAGATATAGCAATCTGAGGACGTGAGAAATGAATGAATCATTTCTTCATGATTAGCCTGCGTCCTTTCAAGCACATTATGGTCTCCAGCAAATTCTTCAGACGATTAAGTTCGTCTGGAGACCTTACCCTGCATAAGAAATTAGTTCTTTTTCTTCACCACCCACATCTGGAGGGGTGACAAAGATTTCATCATTCTGCGAGCTCCATAGGAAAATGATGGCATAGAAGCCAGTGCACTTCGTTTCACAGAAGAGTGCTTAGGGTAAGCATATGAATAAGCAGAGAAATTCTTCGAGGACTTATGAACATAATGGTTTGAAGAATAATGCACATATTCATGGCCCTTAGACTTTCCTTGCGAAACAGAAGTGTTAGCACGATGATGTTCATATGAGGATTTTGATCCGTGTGAGGAATTTGATCCGTATGAGGATTTGGATCCATATGAAGAATTTGGTTTATATGAAGAATTTGATCTGGGGTTCCTATTCTTCATGGGTGGTGTCATGATGACATTCACCTGAAGATTTTCAAGGCATCTTTTAGGAACCCAGATTTTCTTCATAGGGGGACCGTTCCTGCAGTTATGTAGCAACCAGACCTCAAACAGTCTGATCTCTGTGCATTAGTGTCTTCCCTGGATCAGTAATGCTGACATGCACAGTACTTGAAGGATTTATAACAGAGTAGCAATCACACACTTGTTATATCGAATGTCTCAAAAGAGAGCTTATTACAATAAATATGGCTTAAGGCCATCTAATACGATAATAGCGGAAGGCTTGGAAGATAAGTGAGTCCATCAACTCCAATGGCATCCCTGAGTATAGAACCACGACCTAAAGGCACCTTACTCATCGTCTGAAAAGACTGCAACATGAAAGTTGCAGCCCGAAAACGGGTCAGCACATGGAATATGCTGGCAATGTAACACATAGAGAGTAATGAAAGAATAAAGCTATACTACATGCATATATGGCTGGTGTAAAAGCTCTATGGTTACAGTTTTGCGTAAAGCCAATTTTTCCCTACTGCAAAGGAATAAATTTTATTTAACTATCATGGTGGTTGTTAAACATTGAGAGTGTAGACACCCCCTCAATCCCAATTAAGCGTCATCATTAAAACCCAACAATATTAATTAAAGTAACATGATGAGATTCACATGATAATCCAGGTACTAGATACTCAAGATGTCCATAACCGGGGACACGGCTAACCATGATTAGTTTATACACTCTGCAGAGGTTTGCGCACTTTTCCCCACAAGACTCGATCTCCTCCGTTGTGATTCTCGCACCACATGGTGTTTGAGAAACGGATGACCGAGACATAGTCTTTCAGAAGCGCTAGCACCTTATGATCGGGTAGACAGTTACACCTACTTTCCCCTACATCTTCTAGTCTACCACTGTAAGAGTTTGCACTACTTATTCAACTCTGCTAGAGTCCATAGTAGTTTTTGGCTGCACACGGAAGTTTCTAGCATGACTAATCTCATGATCCCTTTGAGCCTGGGTGGCGGTCCAAAAGAAAAACAGGTAATCATTGGAATACTCAGGTTCCTCAATCCAACCAGATGTGTATTAAAGTTGCCACCTTAAATAAACCATTAAATTAACAATATCGCATCTGTTATGGATACACTCATCCAATCCATGTCTACTAGCATAGCATGGCATAATAAGCAAACGTAGAGGTAACTCCCAAGGGTTTGATAATAAAACATGTAATAGGTACTACCTCATCTACTTCCCAAAACCCACAATTTCATCAAATCCTAATCATGCAATTGTTTGAGGATTGATCTAATGCAAAAAAACTGGGTAGTAAAGAGGTATGATCAAAGTGTTACTTGCCTTGCTGATGATCCGTGAAACCTAGAGATTCAAAGTAGCAAGCAGCGCACTCCGGGTACTCTATCGCAAACAAACAAGCATACAATAAATACTCATCTAATGCACAGGTAAAACTCAAATAAGAGAGCTAACCAAAAAGTTCAACTTCAGATCTCCGGTTTGCAAAAAGAATCAAATCAAACGAAGCAACGAAAGTCAAAGGGCGAAAGAAACAAGCTTTGTTTACTAATATGGACTAAGTCAAATTTTACAGAAGCAAAAACATGTTTGAGTTGGTTAAAAGGAAAGAGGGTTTCGAGATGAAACTCTAGGCGCTTGAATCGTCTGATTCCGATAATCGAGCGGAAAGTTATACTAGAACGAAAATCGGATGAGAAATCATGATCAGAAATAATCGTGGAAAATCCGAGAAAAAGAAAAACTAACGAACAGATTAACGAACGAACATTCGTTAACTGAGACTAAACAGTGAACTCGTCCATTAAAACGAACGAACGGGCAAACGCTCGCTAAATAAATAAACGGGAAAAACCGATTTAGAAAAATGAATCTAGGGTTTCTAAAGAACAACCGGATCGGGTTTAAAAAAAACCAGACCACGGCGGCGGCGGCGGTTACCTCCGGCTCGGCTCTGGTGGGGCTCCGGCAGGACGGCGCGGGTGGCGGGGCTGCGGCGGCGGCGGCGGAAGACGGCGGCGGTGGCGGCTCCTGGCGGCGGCTCGGCGGTGGCGGCGGCTCGGTTGTTGCTGCTGTGGGGCGACGGGTGGCGGGGTGGGGTGGCGGTGGCGGGGTATTTAAGTGGGGGGGCTGCTTGGGGGAGGGGGCAAAGCGGCGGGGGGCAGAGGAGTCCGGCTCGGACTCCTAGTCTGGTCGGCAGAGGCGCGGCGCGGGGAAGACGGCGGCGGCGCGGGCTGGCCTGGCCTGGCTGGGCCTTCGGCCCAGTCGGGCGCGGGATTTTTTTAAAATAATTCCGCCAAACAATAAATAAATAAATAAATAAATATCTAAAAATGCCAAAACAAATTTTCACCGTCTAAATAAAACATTTAGAACAAGATGAACATTTTCTTGGCCCTAAAAATGCAGTTTTGAAAACGTGCAATTTTTCCTACATTCAAATAAAATAGCAAAAACTCCGAAATAAAACTTATTTGATTTTTTTTATTAAATGCTCAATATTTCTTTATTTTGGGAAAGTCATTTTATTCCCTCTCTCATAGTTTTTAATAGAAATAACTGAAGATAAAATAAATAAAATCAAATGATCCTATTTTCAAAATTTGAGAAAACTCAAATATGAAAATAATGAAATCCCCAACTCTCTCCGAGGGTCCTTGAGTTGCGTAGAATTTCTAGGATCAAACCAAAAGCAAATAAAATATGATATGCATTGATGATCTAGTGTATAACATTCCAAATTGAAAATTTGGGATGTTACAAGTTAGTTCCAACATATGGAGCAAATACTTCACCATTCTGATTCTTAAACAGCTTTTAGTTAGAGTAAAATAACTCATCAGAGGAATATGAAGAATCAGAGGTTAAGCCAGATAAATTGCATGGGTCTATAGGAGGTCCTTTCACAGCAACCCATGAGGTTTTGGGGTACTGCTCAGGTTTCCAGTAGGTTCCATCAGCATTGCGTTTCCTCTCAAAGGCAATACCCTCTTTCCTAGGGTTCCTGTTCAAGATCTGCTTTTTGAGCACATCACATAGAGTCTGATGCCCTTTGAGGCTTTTGTAAATGCCTGTCACATACAATTCCTTCAACCCTGCAATATCGTCAGTGATGCATGTGGTATCCTCAGATGAGGAATTTGTAACCACAAAGACAGTTGAAGAATTTGCAGCAATAGAAGCATTTGAACATTCAGGTGATGAATTAGCAGATTCACGCTCAATGCATTTAAGACATGGTGGAACAAATTCTTCCTGAGCGGAACTGATCTGTTGAGAAAGCAATGAATCGTTTTCCTTCTGAAGATCTTCATAACACACTTTTAACTTCTCAAGATCTTGCTTTCTCTGAAGAAATTCACAAGAAAGCTTTTCATGATCAGATAGGAGAGTGTTATGATGATTTTGAAGGTTGTCAAACTTTGACTGAAGTTTTTGAAGACTATCAGTCAAAGCCTTAGTTCGATCCAATTCCTCACCCAACAAATCATCGCTTTCATCTAGCATGTTTTGAACTTTTTCAAGAACTCTTTGTTGTTTAGTGGCAAGGGAAGCAAGTTTGACATAGCTGGGGCCAAATACATCACCTGATTCATCATTACTAGATCTGGAAAGGTAGCATTGTGTTACCTTGGTACCCTTTTCCATAAGGCATGGTGAGGAATATGATGATTTAGGTGCGAAAGTCATCTCCTTGAGTGATTCCTCGAAATCCTCAAACCAAGGATAATGACGAGTGCGATGCCCTTCGTAGACCTCAGAGAGTCGTTCCCAGATTAGCTTCGCATGGTTGAGATGCATGACGTTCCTGAACTGATTTTGGGACAAACAAGAGCGGATGACATCCTTCGCTGTGAGGTTGACTAGAGTGTACTTGCGAATGTCATGAGCCTCCGCCATCTTGCATAGATCGGTAAGACCAATCTCAGTGACGGTCCACAGTTTGCTGTTCATCGCCATGAGTTGCTTCTTCATCATGGCCTTCCACTTGGGATACTCATGACCATCAAAGATGGGGCAGGACACACTCCTCATTCCTTCAGTCGACATAACTAAAACTCCAGGTGGTTAAACCAAAATCACACAGAACAAGGGAGTACCTTGCTCTGATAACAATTGAAAGTGCGTTATGTCGACTAGAGGGGTGGTGAATAGGCGATTTTTATGAATTCTTCACTGAGGAATTTCAGGGTGAGAAAATTCCTTAGCGAAGAACTACTTGCAGCGGAATAAGTACTCAGGTATAAGCATAACAGAGCAACAACATAGTCATCATGATAAAATGAAAGACAAACACAGAGTACAGAAAGCGTAAACACAAGATAAGCAGGATGAAGACAAACAGACTGAAGAAATAGGTTTGAGGAATTAGAGAAAGTCTTCCGTCAAAGTCTTCAAACAGTAATGATCGGGTAGATCAACACATAACTGAGGAAATGAAAGGGTTGAGGAAATAGAACCAGTTGGCTTGGTGAAGATAACGATTTTGGTAGACCAGTTCCAATTGCTATGACAGTTGTGTGTCTGGTTGGAGCGGCTGAGTATTTAAACTCGAGGACACACAGTCCCGGACACACAGTCCTCACCGTATTCTCCTTGAGCTAAGATCACACAGTCCTCGCCCAACAGTAGTGGTAAGTCTTCGCAGGTGACTTCCAAACCTTCACAGACTTGGTCACTCGGCAATCCACAATTCCTCTTGGATGCTCAGACCATGAAGCCTAACCGTCTGGAGGATACACAGTCCTCAAAGGTAACAAGCGTCGGTTCCACATAGGAACAATCTCTTCAGCGATGCTCAATCACTTCGGGGTTTGTAGGTTTGGGTCTGGGATTTGGGTTTTCCTCACTCGATGATTTTCGCTCAAAGTCCTCGGAGGATGGGATGCTCTCAAATGACAAGTGTTAGTTTCTCTCGGAGCAGCCAACCAGCTAGTGGTTGTAGGGGGCAGCTATTTATAGCCTAGGGAGCAGCCCGACATGATAAGACATAAATGCCCTTGTCTAATATGACCGTTAGGTGGTAGGATATTTTGGACAGCTGGCGCATAGCACAGCAACGGTCGGATTTGAGGTTCGAATTCCTCAAGGCTATCATGTTCCTCACTGTGTAGGCAATTTGCACTGGCGAATTCCTAACTCTTCAGTCAGAACAAATTCCTTAGAGACCAGAAGATCTTCGTCTCTGTCACTGAAGAAATTGACTGAACTGATGTGAGATTTCCAATGGCTTCACTCGAAGGATTGGGTAGGTGTAGGATTTTGGGATGAGCATCACTTGGAAATCTGTTTCCTTAGTATTACCTCGACCCCCTTTAACAATACGGTGTTTCCTATGAATCAAGAAGAAGAAAATGAAACTACGAAAACAAAAGTCTTCACGCTTCATAGTCCTCGCATGAATATCCAAGTCTTCACGGTCACACCAATTTCTTCACTTTCAAAGTCTTCAGGAGAACCAAAGTCTTCAGCCGAAGACATTCATTTTTAGGGGTCGACTTTTACTGTAAACATCAAACTCCTCATCGACTTATAGAACCTGTGTATACTCACAAACATATTAGTCCCTTAACCTATAAGTCTTCAATACACCAAAATCACTAAGGGGCACTAGATGCACTTACAGTAAGAGATAGTAATCCAGGCAGTAAGCTTACATGGTAAATGACAAATGAATTATTGCCGAGAATGGTAAATTGAAAGGAGGTGTACCACCGCTATATTTAAGTTTCCCGGGCATATAAGCAGTTGAAATAATTTGAGAAAGCACTTAAACAATGGGCCCTCATATAACTACAAGACAGTCTTGTGATGAAGTTCATAGGAAAAGTTAAGGAGTCAAATGAATTAGGCAAGCATTTCTTTACGTTAGTATAGTAGGGACTGCTGACATATTGGCCAACTCATGTATAGCCTAACAAGTAACAAACAAGCATTCAAATAGCGCAATATAACAAAGCAGACAACTGAACTATTTTTAATTCTGTAGGATTATAGGTTGAGGGCACAAGCCAAGAAAGTAGCCCACACGCATTACATTTCACATGTACTAAAACACACTGGCTTACCATATGTTGTTGTGAAGCCTCGCTGCTGTTGAAATGTTCTTTGAAGAAATTGTCAGCATCCCATGGTTATAAATCTAGTCGTTGTAGTTTATTCTTCCCCCTCTATTTAGGTAATACTAATTTTAATCACATGCACTAGTTTCAATTGATCATCAATGGTTAATCTAAACTAATGGAAGAAGGGTGTTTGCTTACACAACAATATATGTGCTTCACTCTATTTTTATGCTTGTTCGAGGTGCCAGCCCCAAAAGAAAAAAAAATGCTTGATGGGGTTGGCAGTTCCATAATGAATAGAAGCATGAAAGTAGTCATGCAACTTTCAAAGATCAAGAACACACAAAAAAGTAATGAACATAGGCTCAGAGCAGTGTTGTAATAGCTAGCATCGAAAAATGTACGTTAAAACAAACAAAAAGCAGCGGAACCACAAGCTAGTTTGCTGATGTGTAATTAAGCGTAGAGAACATAGAAGCAGTCTAGTACAATAATTGTAACCAATAGGTGGCATAGAGAACATAGCATGCAAGAATTAAAATAGTAGGTAGTGATATCTAGGAAGTACACTATAGTAATACTTAGGACAAAACAAAAGAATTGTAACTATATGTGCACGGGTTTGTAATTTAGCACATGTAACATGTTCACTGCCACACATTGCATGATAAATTTCTTCAGGGCATCATTCAGTTTTTAATGAGAAGAGTTGTTCTACAGGTGCAAGCAGAATAATGGGTCTCATGAAAAATTGAAATATGCCCTGAAGAAATTCGAAGGTGCGGAGCTTATGCTAAGAAAGTTAACGTAGGCGTCGGCCGTTGGATAATAGTACCTGATTCTCGACGGCATATGGGCATCGTTGTCATATGTGAAAGTTAAGTATCGTCAATGGTGCTCGTGTTGCATTGAGTTTGAGCCGGTTGTGGCCGTTGCTGAAGCGTCTCCGGTGCTTCGGTTGCGGCGCCTGTCGACATACAAGAAAGTTGATCTATGGTAAGTGAACAGTTCCACGATAAAGAAGAGAAAAACCGAAGGAGTACAAATCAAAATAACCTGATGAGGCTACGACATTTGTAAAGCAGGGCCTGTAGAGTTGAATATCGAGATCGTGGAGCGGGTCCGGTGTAGTGGACGAAGGTGTCGACAAAGCACAACAGGTCTGGTGTACAGTGCTTTCGGTGAGGCGGATCTGTTGCGCCAAACGAGTGCTTGTATGAAGGTTCAGCGATGTGGCGGACGAGGGAGTCGGTGAAGGGCCTACACTATGGTGGACGAGGGCACCGGTGAAGTAGATCCGGTGCAGTGGACCATGATGGCGGTTAAGGAGATCTGGACTGATGGACAATCAAGTCGCTGAAGCAGCTCTGGTGTTGTGGTGAGTTGGTAGTTGGTGTTCCAAGGTGCGGAAGGTAGATCCGGTGGGGTGTGAGGTCCACCGCTACGGCGGAGGACTAGATTCGGCGGCTTGGGGTTGGGGGGAGGAGGCGTGGAGGTGTTCTGGGGAAGAATGGGAAAATAATGGAGTTACCAAACTAGCCCTTTTTCGTTCATGTGGCATGGGTAAAACAGGAATATCATAGGGCTAAATTTTTGGGCGCAAGATATTTCGATGTGAGCAGGAAGTTTGAAAGCTTTTGGCGGCTGAAATTAAGTGTTCTGCTCTTGTACGACCAACTATGATATCATGGCCAAGAATTTATTTGTTGTGCATGCAAAAAAAGTGCAAGTTTCAAAAATCATTGTCTCCAACTCGAAACTTAGATTGTGCATTAAATTCAAATATGGATCATTGAGCTAGTGGAAGCAAATACCATCATATGCTCCAATCCAAATGAAATTTCAAATGTGTTTATCCTAAATATGATGACAAAAACAAAAATGTGTATGTGTATGAATAAAGTGGATGATTATAAGTTTTAAACATGACCGTATGTGTATGTCTCTAGGATTGATATATGAATTTGAAATCATGAAATCCTAGCTGAAAAAATGTACCCCCATTTAAATGAATTACAAAAGCTAATAATGGACTCAAATTCCAAAATTCCAATCTTACATTTGTAATTCTGGTACTTCAAAGTATACCACGCATGTTCAAGAGTATTGTTATCTCATAGTCCAAACCGTGAAACAAATTGATCAACCATGAGTGCACACACTATTGACAATATATATCTCAATTTAGCTTATGTCTCTCAGATATAGACACCTCACTCTTTATCAGAATCCCATCACCTCGTCCCCCCCCACAAGCCTTTTTCTCCCCCGAACAGAAACGCGGGAGCACATTAACCCCCCCTCTCTTCTAAGTCCGAACCTCAATATAGGTCTCTATCATTTTTGTCTGTCGGGCATGCACACATCTCTTCCCCCATGCTCTAGGTCTCCTAGCATCTCCCTTTCCCAAGCACACGCACTATATAGCAATGTATCTGTCCCATACACACAAAATGTCGCCCCCAAACGTCTATCTCCCATGTTATGTGGTTCTCGCACACTCTCCACGATCTCTCTATCTCCCTCTTGCATTAATTGATACACACCTCACTCACCACCCCCACTACGCATAAGCACCCTTTGTCTCCTTGTGTACCACTCTCCTCTTTCTATCTCTCCTGCATGCGGACCCGACCCAACTCCTTGCCTATATACATATAAGTCGTGACTCTTTCCATAGCTCCCTAGCGCATCATCGATCTCAATCTCGCACGTTGTTCTCTCCCCCATCTATTCTAGACCTCTCATGAAGTCTCTATCACGCACATGATGACTCGCTTTCCTTTTGTTTCCCTACATAGGCCACTTTCGAACAACATCAACCTTGTCTCCCTATCTATATGCCACTTCCGCACACAAACGACCCCTCTCTCTCCCCCTCTCTTCCTGTCTATCTCCCTCTCTCTCTCACGCACCCCTCTCTCACACACACTCGATGTCTCGTCTGCTACCCACCCGCACCCATGCTATCTTTCTGCTACTGAAAGTGCAAGTAATCCCCGGGTGGTTTTGGTAATTCATAACAACATATAGCTCATTGATACGTCTCCAACGTATCTATAATTTTTTATTGTTCCATGCTATTATATTACCCATTTTGGATGTTTATGGGCTTTACTTTACACTTTTATCTCATTTTTGGGACTAACCTACTAACTGGAGGCCCAGCCCGAATTACTATTTTTTTTGCCTATTTTAGTGTTTCGAAGAAAAGGAATATCAAACAGAGTCCAAACGGAATGAAACCTTCGTGAGCGATCTTTTTGGAACAAACGCAATCCAGGAGACTTGGAGTGGACGTCAAGCAGCGAACGAGGCGACCACGAGGGTGCCCGGCGCGCCCTAAGGGGGTGGGCACGTCCCCCACCCTCGTGGGCGCCTCGAGCATAAACCGACCTACTTCTTCCTCCTATATATATCCACCTACCCCGAAAACATCCAAGAGCGCCACGAAAAACTATTTCCACTGCTGCAACCTTTTGTATCTGCAAGATCCCATCTTGGAGCCTTCGTCGGCGCTCCGTCGGAGGGGGAATCGACCATGGAGGGCCTCTACATCATCTCCAAGGCCTCTTCGATGAGTTGTGAGTATTTTACCACAGACCTTCGGGTCCATAGTTATTAGCTAGATGGCTTCTTCTCTCTCTTTGAATCTCAATACAAAGTTCTCCTCGATCTTCTTGGAGATCTATTAAATGTAACTCTTTTTGCGGTGAGTTTGTAGAGATTCGATGAATTGTGGGCTTATGATCAAGTTTATATATGAGAAATAATTGAATCTTCTCTGAATTCTTGCATGTGTGATTCGTTATCTTTGCAAGTCTCTTCGAATTATCAGTTTGGTTTGGCCTACTAGATTGATCTTTCTTGCAATAGGAGAAGTGATTAGCTTTGGGTTCAATCTTGCGTTGTCCTTTCCCAGTGATAGTAGGGGCAGCAAGGCACGTATTGTATTGTTGCCATCGAGGATAAAAAGATGGGGTTTATGTCATATTGCATGAGTTTATCCCGCTAATCATGTCATCTTTCTTAATGCGTTACTCTGTTCTTCATGAACTTAATACTCTAGATGCAGGCAGGAGTCGGTCGATGTGTGGAGTAATAGTAGTAGATGCAGAATCGTTTCGATCTACTTGTCATGGACGTGGTGCCTATATACATGATCATGCCTAGATATTCTCATAACTATGCACTTTTCTATCAATTGCTCGACGGTAATTTGTTCACCCACCGTAATACTTATGCTATCTTAAGAGAAGCCACTAGTAAAACCTATGGCCCCCGGGTCTATCTTTTATCATATAAGTTTCCCATCTACTTTTATTTGCATCTTTTTCTTTTCAATCTATATCATAAAAATACCAAAAATATTTATCTTATCTTATTATCTCTATCAGATCTCACTTTTGCAAGTTACCATGAAGGGATTGACAACCCCTTTATCACGTTGGTTGCAAGGTTCTTGTTTGTTTGTGTAGGTGTGTGGGACTTTTGAGGAGCCTCCTACTGGATTGATACCTTGGTTCTAAAAAACTGAGGGAAATACTTACACTTCTTTGCTGCATCACCCTTTCCTCTTCAAGGGAAGACCAACGTAGTGCTTAAGAGGTAGCAAGAAGGATTTCTGGCACCGTTGCAGGGGAGGTCTTCGCTCAAGTCAAGACATACCAAGTACCCATCACAAACTCATCTCCCTCGCATTATATTATTTGCCATTTTCCTCTCGTTTTCCTGTCCCCCACTTCACCCTTGCCATTTTATTTCCATCTCTTTTCTGTTCGCCTCTCTTTCTTTCGCTTGCTTCTTGTGTGCCTATTTGCCCTTATGGCTTTGCCTAAGAACATTGATCTCCACCTTAAACGGTTGGATGAAATTGAATTAAATATTAGGAGCTTTATGACTTTACAATTTGAGCACAACAGTTTCTTTTGAAAAGAGCTTAAAGAACAAAAAAACTTCATCGAATACATGAATAAAGAGCTTGATGATATGTTTAAAGAGTTGTATGGCTTGAATTCCCAGATTGCTCATCTTGAAAAATCTATAGCCCAAATTTCTGATAAGCAAGCCACCTAGTCAATAAGATGGCTGCCAAACCAGAAGGGTTAGGGGAAAATAATGATGAAGATCTAAAAGTTATTGATGTATCCCCTATTAAATCTTTGTTTTGCAATATGAATCTTGATAATGATGGGACTGGAGATGAGTCAACTTTAGTTAAAAGGCGTCCCAATTATTCAGAGTTTTTAAATCTTGATGCTAAATTTGGTAAAAGTGGGATTGGAGAGGTCAAAACTTTACATAGTATTGAACCCACTATTATGGATTTCAAGGAATTTAATTATGATAATTGTTCTTTAGTATATTGTATTTCCTTATTGCAATCCGTGTTGAATTCTCCTCATGCTTATAGTCAAAATAAAGCTTTTACCAAGCATATTGTCGATGCTTTGATGTAGTCTTATGAGGAAAAACTTAATTTGGAAGTTTCTATACCTAGAAAACTTTATGATGAGCGGGAACCTACTATAAAAATGAAAATTAAAGATCATGAATCCTATGCTTTATGTGATTTGGGTGCTAGTGTTTCCACGATTCCGAAAACTTTATGTGATGTGCTAGGCTTCCATGATTTTGATGATTGCTCTTTAAACTTGCACCTTGCGGATTCCACCATTAAGAAACCTATGGGAAGGATCAATGATGTTATTATTGTTGCAAATAGGAATTATGTGCCCGTAGATTTTATCGTTCTTGATATAGATTGCAATCTTTCATGTCCTATTATTCTTGGTAGACCTTTCCTTAGAACGATTAGTGCAATTATTGATATGAAGGAAGGGAATATTAGATTCCAATTTCCATTAAGGAAAGGCATGGAACACTTCCCTAGAAGGAAAGTTAAATTACCTTATGAATCTATTATGCGTGCCACTTATGAATTGAATGCCAAAGATGGCAACACTTAGATCTATTCTCGCTTTTATGCCTAGCTAGGGGCGATAAACGATAGCGCTTGTTGGGAGGCAACTCAATTTTATTTGTGTTCCTTGCTTTTGATTCTGTTTAGTAGTAAATATTTCATCTAGCTTCTCTTTAGATGTGGTTTTATGTTTTAATTAGTGTTTGTGCCAAGTAGAACCTATAGGATAACCTACGGTGATAGTTAATTTGATTCTGCTGAAAAACAGAAACTTTTGCGCGCACGAGAATAAATTTAGTAAATCACAGAAACGTGATGTGGCTTTAATTGTTTTTTCTGTAGATCAATAGACAAATTTCCCAGGACTTCCTATTTTTTAGCAGTTTTAGAGTTCCAGAAGTATTTGAAAGTTACAGATTGCTACAGACTGTTCTGTTTTTGACAGATTCTGTTTTTCGTGTGTTGTTTGCTTTTTTTGATGCATCTATGGCTAGTATCGGGGTGTATGAACCATAGAGAAGTTATAATACAGTAGGTTTAACACCAATATAAATAAAGAATGAGTTCATCACAGTACCTTATGTGGTGATTTTTCTTTCTTGCACTAACGGAGCTCATGAGATTTCCTGTTGAGTTTTGTGTTGTGAAGTTTTCAAGTTTTGGGTAAAGATTTGATGGACTATGGAATAAGGAGTGGCAAGAGCCTAAGCTTGGGGATTCCCATGGCACCCCAAGATAATCCAAGGACGACCAAAAGCCTAAGCTTGGGGATGCCCCGGAAGGCATCCCTCTTTCGTCTTCGTTTATCGGTAACTTTACTTGGAGCTATATTTTTATTCACCACATGATATGTGTTTTGCTTGGAGAGTCTTGTATGATATTAGTCTTTGCTTTTTAGATTACCACAATCATCCTTTCTGTACACACCTTTTGGGAGAAACCCACGTGATTTGGAATTTATTAGAATACTCTATGTGCTTCACTTATATCTTTTGAGCTAGATAATTTTGCTCTAGTGCTTCACTTATACTTTTTAGAGCACGGCGGTGGCTTAATTTTGTAGAAATTGTTGATCTCTCATGCTTCACTTATATTATTTTGAGAGTCTTTTAGAACAGCATGGTATTTGCTATGGTTATAAATTTGGTCCTAGAATGATGGGCATCCAAGTTGGGTATAATAAAGATTATCATAGGAAGTGAATTGGATGCTATGATCAATTTGATGCTTGATAATTGTTTTGAGATATAGAGGTGGTGATATTAGAGTCATGCTAGTTGAGTAATTGTGAATTTAAAGAATACTTGTGTTGAAGTTGGCAAGTCCCGTAGCATGCACATATGGTAAAAGTTGTGTAACAAATTTATTGCATGGAGTGCTCTTTTGATTGCCTTCCCTTGTGTGGAGGTCGGGCGCGCGCGATGGTTAACTCCTACCAACCTCCCCCCTAGGAACATGCTTAGTAGTACTTTGCTTCGAGGGCTAATAAAACTTTTGCAATAAGTATATGAGTTCTTTATGACTAATGTGAGTCCATGGATTATACGCACTTTTACCTTTCCATCATTGCTAGCCTCTTTGGTACCGTGCATTGCCCTTTCTCACCTTGAGAGTTGGTGCAAACTTCGCCGGTGCATCCAAACCCCGTGATACGATACGCTCTATCACACATAAACCTCCTTATATCTTCCTCAAAACAGCCACCATACCTACCTATTATGGCATTTCCATAGCCATTCCGAGATATATTGCCTTGCAACTTTCCACCGTTTCGTTTATCATGACACGCATCATCATTGTCATATTGCCTTGCATGATCATGTATTCGACATCGTATTTGTGGCAAAGACAACATGCATAAATTTTCATACATGTCACTCTTGATTCATTGCCCATTCCGGTACACCGCTCGAGGCATTCATATAGAGTCATATCTTGTTCTAGTTTTGAGTTGTAACTCATGAGTTGTAAATAAACAGAAGTGTGATGATCATCATTATTAGAGCATTGTCCCTTATAAAAAAAGAAGAAAGGCCAAAAAAAGAAAGGCCAAAGAAAAAAAGAAAAAGAAAAGAAAGTCCAAAAAAAGAAAGGCCCAAAAAAATAAAATAAAATAAAATAAGTAAGGGGGCAATGTTACTATCCTTTTCCACACTTGTGCTTCAAAGTAGCACCGTGTTCTTCATATAGAAAGTCTCTTATGTTGTCACGTTCATATACTAGTGGGAATTTTTCATTATAGAACTTGGCTTGTATATTCCTACGATGGGCTTCCTCAAAGTGCCCTAGGTCTTCCTGAGAAAGCAAGTTGGATGCACACCCACTTAGTTTCTTTTGTTGAGCTTTCATACATTTATAGCTCTAGTGCATCCGTTGCATGGCAATTCCTACTCCTCATGTTGACATCAATTGATGGGCATCTCCATAGCCCGTTGATTAGCCTCGTCAATGTGAGACTTTCTCCTTTTTGTCTTCTCCACACAACCTACATCATCATATTCTATTCCACCCATAGTGCTATATCCATGGCTCACGCTCATGTATTGCGTGAGTGTTGAAAAAGCTGAAGCGCATTAAAAAGTATGAACCAATTGCTTGGCTGAAACCGGGGTTGTTCTTGATGGGAGTATTTTATGTGATGAAAATGAAGTATAGCCTAACTATATGATTTTGTAGGGATGAACCTTCTAATGCCATCATATTTTGAAAAGACATGATTGCTTAGTTAGTATGCTTGAAGTATTACTATTTCGTCAATATGAACTTTCATTTTGAATCATTTGGATCTGAACATTCATGCCACAATAAAGAAAATTACATTGATAATTATGCTAGGTAGCATTCCACATCAATTTTTTTATCATTTACCTACTCAAGGACGAGCAGGAATTAAGCTTGGGGATGCTTGATACGTCTCCAACGTATCTATAATTTTTGATTGTTCCATGCTATTATATTACACGTTTTGAATGTTTATGGGCTTTACTTTACACTATTATATCATTTTTGGGACTAACCTACTAACCGGAGGCCCAGCACGAATTGCTGTTTTTTTGCCTATTTCAGTGTTTCGAAGAAAAGGAATATCAAACGGAGTCCAAACAGAATGAAACCTTGGGGAGCGATCTTTTTGGAACAAACACAATCCAGGAGACTTGGAGTGGACGTCAAGTAGCGAACGAGGCGGCCACAAGGGTGCCCGACGCGCCCTAAGGGGGTGGGCGCACCCCCACCCACGTGGGCCCCTCGAGCGTCAACCGACCTAATTCTTCCTCCTATATATCCACGTACCCCGAAAACATCCAAGAGCACCACAAAAAACTATTTCCACCATTGCAACCTTCTGTATCTGCGAGATCCCATCTTGGAGCCCTTGCCGGCGCTCCGTCGGAGGGGGAATCGACCATGGAGGGCCTCTACATCATCTCCAAGGCCTCTCCGATGAGTTGTGAGTAGTTTACCACAGACCTTCAGGTCCATAGTTATTAGCTAGATGGCTTCTTCTCTCTCTTTTAATCTCAATACAAAGTTCTCCTCGATCTTCTTGGAGATCTATTCGATGTAAGTCTTTTTGTGATGTGTTTTTCGAGATCCGGTGAATTGTGGGTTTATGATCAAGTTTATCTATGAGAAATAATTGAATCTTTTCTGAATTCTTTTATGTGTGATTGGTTATCTTTGCAAGTCTCTTTGAATTATCAGTTTGGTTTGGCCTACTAGATTGATCTTTCTTGCAATGGGAGAAGTGCTTAGCTTTGGGTTCAATCTTGCGGTGTCCTTTCCCAGTGACAACAGGGGTAGCAAGGCACATATTGTATTCTTGCCATTGAGGATAAAAAGATGGGGTTTATGTCATATTGCATGAGTTTATCCCTCTACATCATGTCATCTTTCTTAATGCGTTACTCTGTTCTTCATGAGCTTAATACTCTAGATGCAGGCATGAGTCGATCGATGTGTGGAGTAATATTAGTAGATGCAGAATCGTTTCGATCTACTTGTCATGGACGTGATGCCTATATACGTGATCATGCCTAGATATTCTCATAACTATGCACTTTTCTATCAATTGCTCGATAGTAATTTGTTCACCACCGTAATACTTATGCTATCTTAAGAGAAGCCACTAGTGAAACCTATGGCCCCCGGGTCGATCTTTTATCATATAAGTTTCCCATCTACTTTTATTTGCATCTTTTACTTTTCAATATATATCATAAAAATACCAAAAATATTTATCTTATCTTATTATTTCTATCAGATCTCACTTCCGTAAGTTACCATGAAGGGATTGACAACCCCTTTATCGCGTTGGTTGCGAGGTTCTTGTTTGTTTGTGTAGGTGCGTGGGACTTTTGAGAGCCTCATACTGGATTGATACCTTGGTTCTCAAAAACTAAGGGAAATACTTATGCTACTTTGCTGCATCACCCTTTCCTCTTCAAGGGAAAACCAACGCAGTGCTCAAGAGGTAGCACTCATTGAGCTAGTATCCTCTCAAGATGAATATTTCAGGAAGTTCAATGAATGGCATGGCATGGAGTAGAAATGTGGACCACTCAAAATGCTAAGGACACATATTGGCAAAAGTTAAAGACTCTTCATTTTGTTTTAAGTGATCCAAGACCACATTGAGTCCATAGGAAATCCAATACTAATAAAAGGGGATGAGGTGTTGCTTAATGGCTTGCTTGCACAAATGATTAATGATATATATTTCTCCAAAACCCTCAACCACTTTCTCTATCCAAATATGTCAAAACCCTAAACTCCAACTCGGCCCCACCGATTCTTTCTATCTGACGCCATCGAGTTCATATGACATAGCCACTGCTAGAAACCCTAGCAATTCGGTCTCACTGATACATGTCTCGGTCTCACCGAGATGGCCTTGCCAACACTCTATGACTTGTTGCATTTATTTTGGTCTCATCAAGTTATGCAATCGGTCTCGCCTAGTTGGCTTGACGTTCTCTCAAATCATCTTTCCACCATATCCAAATCTGTTAGAGAGAGTTGAGTGTTGGGGAGACTATCGATGCACAAGAGGAAGGAGTTCATCATCAACACACCGTCTATTACCTTTTGGAGAGTGGTGTCTCCTAGATTGGTTAGGTGTCGCTTGGGAGCCTCTGCCAAGTTGTGGAGTTGAACCAAGCAGTTTGTAAGGGCAAGGAGATCGCCTACTTCGTGAAGATCTACCCGAGTGAGGCAAGTCCTTCGTGGGAGATGGCCATGGTGGGATAGACAAGGTTGCTTCTTCATGGACCATTCGTGCGTGGAGCACTCCATGGACTCGCGCAACCGTTACTCTTCATGGGTTGAAGTCTCCATCAACGTGTATGTACGATAGCACCACCTATCGGAACAATGCCAAAAATCTTCGTGACTTCATTGAGTTTGCACTCTCCAAAACCTTCCCTTTACCTTCATATGCAATTTTTTACTTTTGGCTGCTACACTTAGAATTGCATGTGTGATTGACTGCTTGACTTGTGTTAATTGCTAAAATCTTTCCACAACTAAAATTGGGAAAATGTTGGATTTTTATTTGGTCAAGTATTCTAATCACCCCCTCTAGAGGTACTTGATGTCTACGACACAACCTTCTTCTTGTAGACGTTGTTGGGACTCCAAGTGCAGAGGTTTGTATGACAGTAGCAAATTTCCCTCAAGTGGATGACCTAAGGTTTATCAATCCGTGGGAGGCATAAGATGAAGATGGTCTCTCTCAAACAACCCTGCAACCAAATAACAAAGAGTCTCTTGTGTCCCCAACACACCCAATACAATGGTAAATTGTGTAGGTGCACTAGTTCGGCGAAGAGATAGTGATACAAGTGCAATATGGATAGTAAATATAGGTTTTTGTAATCTGAAATTATAAAAACAGCAAGGTGGCAAGTGGTAAAAGTGAGCATAAACGGCATTGCCATGCTTAGAAACAAGGCCTAGGGTTCATACTTTCACTAGTGCAAGTTCTCTCAACAATGATAACATAATTGGATCATATAACTATCCCTCAACATGCAACAAAGAGTCACTCCAAAGTCACTAATAGGGGAGAACAAACGAAGGGATTATTGTAGGGTACGGAACCACCTCGAAGTTATTCTTTCCGATCAATCCATTGGGCTAGCCCTAGAGTTCGTAGTAAAATAACACCTCAAGACACACATTAACAAAAACCCTAATGTCACCTAGATACTCCAATGTCACCTCAAGTATCCATGGGTATGATTATACGATATGCATCACACAATCTCAAATTCATCTATTCAACCAACACAAAGAACTTCAAAGAGTGCCCCAAAGTTTCTACCGGAGAGTCAAGACAAAAATGTGTGCCAACCCCTATACATAAGTTCACAAGGTCACTAAACCCGCAAGTTGATCACCAAAACATACATCAAATAGATCGCGTGAATATCCCATTGTCACCACAGATAAGCACATGCAAGTGATACGTTCCGTCATATCTACTTTTCCAAACACTTTTGCCCTTGTTTTGGACTCTAACTTGCATGATTTGAATGAAACTAACCCGAACTGACGTTGTTTTCAGCAGAATTGCCATGGTGTTATTTTTGTGCAGAAATAAAAGTTCTCGGAATGACCTGAAAATCCACGGAGCAACTTTTTGGATTTAATAAAAAATATTGGCCAAAGAATCAACGTCAGGGGCCCACACATTGTCCACGAGGGTGGGGGACGCCCCCTAGGGCGCGCCCCCTGGCTCATGAGCCCCCTGAAGCTCCACCGACCTCAACTCCAACTCCATATATTCACGTTTGGGGAGAAAAAATCAGAGAGAAGAATTCATCGCGTTTTATGATACGGAGCCGCCGCCAATCCCTAAACTCTCTTGGGAGGGCTGATCTGGAGTCCGTTCAGGGCTCCGGAGAGGGGAATCCATCGCCGTCATCATCATCAACCATCCTCCATCACCAATTTCATGATGCTCACCGCCGTGCGTGAGTAATTCCATCGTAGGCTGGCTGGACGGTGATGGGTTGGATGAGATTTACCATGTAATCAAGTTAGTTTTGTTAGGGTTTGATCCCTAGTATCCACTATGTTCTGAGATTGATGATGCTATGACTTTGCTATGCTTAATGCTTGTCATTAGGGCCCGAGTTCCATGATTTCAGATCTAAACCTATTATGTTTTCATGAATATATGTGAGTTCTTGATCCTATCTTGCAAGTCTATAGTCACCTATTATGTGTTATGATCCGTTAACCCCGAAGTGACAATAATCGGGATACCTACTGGTGATGACCGCAGTTTGAGGAGTTCATGTATTCACTAAGTGTTAATGCTTTGGTTCGGTACTCTACTAAAAGGAGGCCTTAATATCCCTTAGTTTCCAATAGGACCCCGCTACCACGGGAGCGTAGGACAAAAGATGTCATGCAAGTTCTTTTCCATAAGCACGTATGACTATATTTGGAATACATGCCTACGTTACATTGAATAACTGGAGCTAGTTCTATGTCACCCTATGGTATAACTATTACATGAGGAATCACATCCGACATAATTATCCATCACACAATCTCAAATTCATCTATTCAACCAACACAAAGAACTTCAAAGAGTGCCCCAAAGTTTCTACCGGAGAGTCAAGACGAAAACGTGTGCCAACCCCTATGCATAAGTTCACAAGGTCATTGAACCCGCAAGTTGATCACCAAAACATACATCAAGTAGATCACGTGAATATCCCATTGTCACCACAGATAAGCACATGCAAGACATACATCAAGTGTTCTCAAATCCTTAAAGACTCAATTCGATAAGATAACTTCAAAGGGAAAACTCAATCCATTACAAGAAGGTAGAGGGGGAGAAATATCATAAGATCCAACTATAATAGCAAAGCTCGCAGTACATCAAGATCATGCCATATCAAGAACACGAGAGCGAGAGAGAGAGAGAGAGAGAGAGAGAGAGATCAAACACATAGCTACTGGTACATACCCGCATCCCCGAGGGTGAACTACTCCCTCCTCATCATGGAGAGCGCCGAGATGATGAAGATGGACACCGGTGATGGATTCCCCCTCCGGCAGGGTGCCAAAATGGGCTCCCAAGATGTTTTTGGTGGCTACAGAGGCTTGCGGTGGCGGAACTCCTGATCTAGGTTTCTTTCTAGAGGTTTGGGTATTTATAGGAGGGTTGGCGTCGAGAACAAGTCAAGAGGACCCACGGGTTGTCCACCAGGCAGGGGGCGCCCTAGGAGGGGGGGAGCCCTTCATCCTCCTGGGCCCCATGGGACTCCTCTATAGTAACTTTTTGTTCCATTATTATTTATATTTTCCAGAAAAAATCTCCGTTGATTTTCAGCGCATTCCGGGAACTTTTATTTCTGCACAAAAACAACACCACGATAGTTCTGCTGAAAACAGCGTCAGTCCGGGTTAGTTCTAACCAAATCATACCAAAATCATGTAGAAATATTATAAACATGGCATGAATACATCAAAAATTATATATACGTTGGATACGTATCAAGCATCCCCAACCTTAATTCCTGCTCGTCCTCGAGTAGGTAAATCATAAAAACAAATCTTTTGATGTGGAATGCTACCTAACATATTTATCAATGTAATCTTCTCTATTGTGGCAAGAATATTCAGATCTGAAAGATTCAAGACAAAAGTTTAATATTGACATAAAAACAATAATACTTCAAGCATACTAACAAAGCAATCATGTCTTCTCAAAATAACATGGCCAAAGAAAGCTATCCTTACAAAATCATATAGTCTGTCTATGCTCTATCTTCATCACACAAAATATTTAATCATGCACAACCCCGATGACAAGCCAAGCAATTGTTTCATACTTTTGATGTTCTCAAACTTTTTCAATCTTCACGCAATACATGAGCGTGAGCCATGGACATAACACTATAGGTGGAATAGAATGGTGGTTGTGGAGAAGACAAAAAAAGGAGAAGATAGTCTCACATCAACTAGGCGTATCAACTGGCTATGGAGATGCCCATCAATAGATATCAATGTGAGTGAGTAGGGATTGCCATGCAACAGATGCACTAGAGCTATAAGTGTATGCAAGCTAAACAAGAAAAGTAAGTGGGTGTGCATCTAACTTGCTTGCTCATGAAGACCTAGGGCACTTTTGAGGAAGCCCATCATTTGTATATACAAGCCAAGTTCTATAATGAAAAATTCCCGCTAGTATATTAAAGTGACAACATAGGAGACTCTCTATCATGAAGATCATGGTGCTACTTTGAAGCACAAGTGTGGTAAAACGATAGTAGCATTGCCCCTTCTCTCTTTTTCTCTCATTTTTTATTTGGGCCTTTCTCCTTTTTTATGGCCACTTTTTTTATTTAGTCCGGAGTCTCATCCCGCCTTGTGGGGGAATCATAGTCTCCATCATCCTTTCCTCACTTGGACAATGCTCCAATAATGAAGATCATCACACTTTTATTTACTTACAACTCAAGAATTACAACTCGATACTTAGAACAAAATATGACTCTATGTGAATGCCTCTGGCGGTGTACCGGGATGTGCAATGAATCAAGAGTGACATGTATAAAAAATTATGAATGGTGGCTTTGCCACAAATACGATGTCAACTACATGATCATGCAAAGCAATATGACAATGATGAAGCGTGTCATAATAAATGGAATGCTGGAAAGTTGCATGCCAATATATCTCGGAATGGTTATGGAAATGCCATAATAGGTAGGTATGGTGGATATTTTGAGGAAGGTATATGGAACCGGTGAAAGTTGCGCGGTACAAGAGCGGCTAGCAATGGTGGAAGGGTGAGAGTGCGTATAATCCATGGACTCAACATTAGTCATAAAGAACTCACATACTTATTGCAAAAATTTATTAGTTATCGAAACAAAGTACTACGCGCATGCTCCTAGGTGGATATATTGGTAGGAAAAGACCATCGCTCGTCTCCGACCGCCACTCATAAGGAAGACAATCAATAAATAAATCATGCTCCAACTTCATCACATAACGGTTCACCATACGTGCCTGCTACGGGAATCACAAACTTTAACACAAGTATCTCTCAAATTCACAACTACTCTACTAGCATGACTCTAATATCACCATCTCCATATCTCAAAACAACCACAAAGAATCAAACTTCTCATAGTATTCAATGCACTTTATATGAAAGTTTTTAGTATACCTATCTTGGATGCCCATCATATTAGGACTAATATTATAACCAAAGCAAATTACTATGATGATCTAAAATACTCTCAAAATAATATAAGTGAAGCATGAGAGATCATTTATTTCTTCAAAATAAAACTACCATCGTGCTCTAAAAAGATATAAGTGAAACACTAGAGCAAACGACAAACTACTCCGAAAGATATAAGTGAAGATCAATGAGTAGTCGAATAATTATGTAACTATGTGAAGACTCTCTAACATTTAAGAATTTCAGATCTTGGGATATTATTCAAACATAAATAAAAACAAAATAAAATAAAACGATGCTCAAAGCAAAACACATATCATTTGGTGAATAAAAATATAGCTCCAAGTAAAGTTACCGATGAACGAAGACGAAAGAGGGGATGCCTTCTGGGGCATCCCCATGCTTAGGATTTTGGTTGTCCTTTAATATTACCTTGGGGTGCCTTGGGCATCCCCAAGCTTAGGCTCTTGCCACTCCTTATTCCATAGTCCATCGAATCTTTACCCAAAACTTGAAAACTTCACAACACAAAACTCAACAGTAAACTCGTAAGCTCCGTTAGTATAAGAAAATAAATCACCACTTTTGGTACTGTTGTGAACTCATTTTAAATTCATATTGATGTGATATCTACTGTATTGCAAGTTCTGTATGGTTCATAATCTCCGATACTACACATAGATTCATCAAAATAAGCAAACAACACATAGAAAACAGAATCTGTCAAAAACAGAACAGTATATAGTAATATGTTACTCTCGAATTCTTCTGTAACTCCAAAAAATCTGGAATAAATTGACGGACGTGAGGAATTTGTCTATTAATCTTCTGAAAAAAGAATCAACTTAAAATCACTCTTCTGTTAAACATTACAATTATTCTCGTGAGCGCAAAGTTTATGTTTTTACAGCAAGATCGCATTAACTTTCACCCAAGTCTTCCCAAAGGCCCTACTTGGAACTTTATTGAAACAAAAGCTATAAAACATGATTACTACAGTAGCTTAATCATGTGGACACACAAAAACAGTAGGGGTAAATATTGGGTTGTCTCCCAACAAGCGCTTTTCTTTAACGCCTTTCTAGCTAGGCATGATGATTTTGCTCACATAAAAGATAAGAATTGAAATATAATGGGAGCATCATGAAGAATATGACTAACACATTTAAGTCTAACCCACTTCCTATGAATAGGGATTTTGTGAGCAAACAACTTAGGGAACAATAATCAACTAGCATAGGAAGACAAAACAAGCATAACTTCAAGATTTTCAACGCATAGAGAGGAAACTTGATATTATTGCAATTCCTACAAGCATATATTCCTCCCTCATAATTTTCAGTAGCATCATGAATGAATTCAACAATATAATAATCACACAAATCATTCTTTTCATGATATACAAGCATATAAATTTTATTACTCTCCGCATAAGCAAAATTCTTCTCATTCGGAATAGTGGGAGTATCATAAAAACTTGCATACTATAAATTGTTTCCACATTAAAAGAGTAATGTTCAGAAAAAGGGTAATCATAATCATGACAAGTTTTATAAATATAATCATTGCTACTTTTTATAGCATAAGTATCATCACAATAATCATCATAGATAGGAGGCATGCTATCATCATAATATATTTTCTCATAAAACTTGGGGGACAAAAAAATATCATATTTATCAAACATAGCTTCCCCCGAGCTTGTGGCTTTCCATATCATTAGCATCATGGATACTCAAGGAATTCATACTAACAGCTTTGCAATCATGCTCATCATTCACATATTTAGTGCCAAACATTCTAATGCATTCTACTTCTAACACTTGAGCACAATTTTCCTTTCCATCATTTTCCCGAAAGATATTAAAAAGATGAAGCATATTAGGCACCCTCAATTCCATTTTATTGTAGTTTTATTTTATAGACTAAACTAGTGATAAAACAAGAAACTAAAAGATTCTATTGCAAGATCTAAAGATATACGTTCAAGCACTAACCTCGCCGGCAATGGTGCTAGAAAAGAGCTTGATGTCTACTACGCAACCTTCTTCTTGTAGACGTTGTTGGGACTCCAAGTGCAGAGGTTTGTAGGACAGTAGCAAATTTCCCTCAAGTGGATGACCTAAGGTTTATCAATCCGTGGGAGGCGTAGGATGAAGATGGTCTCTCTCAAACAACCCTGCAACCAAATAACAAAGAGTCTCTTGTGTCCCCAAAACACCCAATACAATGGTAAATTGTATAGGTGCACTAGTTCAGCGAAGAGATGGTGATACAAGTGCAATATGGATAGTAGATATAGGTTTTTGTAATCTGAAATTATAAAAACAGCAAGGTAGCAAGTGATAAAAGTGAGCACAAACGGTATTGCAATGCTTCGAAACAAGGCCTAGGGTTCATACTTTCACTAGTGCAAGTTCTCTCAACAACAATAACATAATTGGATCATATAACTATCCCTCAACATGCAACAAAGAGTCACTCCAAAGTCACTAATAGCGGAGAACAAACGAAGAGATTATTGTAGGGTACGAAACCACCTCGAAGTTATTCTTTCCGATTAATCCATTGGGCTAGCCCTAGAGTTCGTAGTAAAATAACACCTTAAGACACAAATCAACAAAGACCCTAATGTCACCTAGATACTCCAATGTCACCTCAAGTATCCATGGGTATAATTAAACGATATGCATCACACAATCTCAAATTCATCTATTCAACCAACACAAAGAACTTCAAAGAGTGCCCCAAAGTTTCTACCGGAGAGTCAAGACAAAAACGTGTGCCAAGTAGATCGTGTGGATATCCCATTATCACCACAGATAAGCACATGCAAGTGATACGTCTCTGTCATATCTACTTTTCCAAACACTTTTGCCCTTGTTTTGGACTCTAACTTGCATGATTTGAATGGAACTAACCCGGACTGACGTTGTTTTCAGCAGAACTGCCATGGTGTTATTTTTGTGCAGAAATAAAAGTTCTCAGAATGACCTAAACATCCACGGAGCAACTTTTTGGATTTAATAAAAAATATTGGCGAAAGAATCAATGTTAGGGGGCCCACACCTTGTCCACGAGGGTGGGGGGCGCGCCCCCTGGCTCATGAGCCCCCTGAAGCTCCACCGACCTCAACTCCAACTCCATATATTCACGTTCGGGGAGAAACAAATCAGAGAGAAGAATTCATCACGTTTTATGATACGGAGGCGCCGCCAATCCCTAAACTCTCTTGGGAGGGCTGATCTGGAGTCCGTTCAGGGCTCCGGAGAGGGGAATCCATCACTGTCGTCATCATCAACCATCCTCCATCACCAATTTAATGATGCTCACCGCCGTGCGTGAGTAATTCCATCGTAGGCTTGCTGGACGGTGATGGGTTGGATGAGATTTACCATGTAATCAAGTTAGTTTTGTTAGGGTTTGATCCCTAGTATCCACTATGTTCTGAGATTGATGTTGCTATGACTTTGCTATGCTTAATGCTTGTCATTAGGGCCCGAGTGCCATGATTTCAGATCTGAACCTATTATGTTTTCATGAATATATGTGAGTTCTTGATCCTATCTTGCAAGTCTATAGTCACCTATTATGTGTTATGATCCGTTAACCCCGAAGTGACAATAATCGGGATACCTACTGGTGATGACCGCAGTTTGAGGAGTTCAAGTATTCACTAAGTGTTAATGCTTTGGTCCGGTACTCTATTAAAAGGAGGCCTTAATATCCCTTAGTTTCCAATAGGACCCCGCTACCACGGGAGGGTAGGACAAAAGATGTCATGCAAGTTCTTTTCCATAAGCATGTATGACTATATTTGGAATACATGCCTACATTACATTGATGAACTGGAGCTAGTTCTGTGTCACCCTATGTTATAACTATTACATGAGGAATCACATCCGACATAATTATCCATCACTGATCCAATGCCTATGAGCTTTTCCCATATTGTTCTTTGCTTAGTTACTTTACCGCTGCCACTGTTACAATTACTATAAAACTGCTACTGTTACTTCTGCCACTGCTACCGTTACTTCCATACTACTTTGCTACTGAATACTTTGCTGCAGATATTAAGTTTTCTAGGTGTGGTTGAATTGACAACTCAACTGCTAATAGTTGAGAATATTCTTTGGCTCCCCTTGTGTCGAATCAATAAATTTGGGTTGAATACTCTACCCTCGAAAACTATTGCGATCCCCTACACTTGTGGGTTATCAAGACTATTTTCTGGCGCCGTTGCCGGGGAACATAGCTCTATTCTTTGAGTCACTTGGGATTTATATCTGCTGATCACTATGAGGAACTTGAAAGACGAAAGAACTAAGATTTTTCCCTCAACTACGAGGGGAGGTAAGGAACTGCCATCTAGCTCTGCACTTGATTCACCATCTGTTTTGAGTAAGCTTGCGACACCTAAACCTGCTTCTGCTATTAATTCTGATATGTCGCAATGTTATTGATGATGCCACTTCTGCTATGCATGATACTTATGATGAAACTACTTCTATGCTTGATACTACTGTGCCATTAGGTGAATTTCTTGATGAACAACTTGCTAGGGCTAGAGAGAATGAAACTATTGAAATTGATAATATTGATGAAAGTGATGATGAAGATTCTCCCCCTAAATATGACTTGCCTGTTGTGCCTGAGGGTTATGTTATGGATGAAGAAACTGCTGGAGATTTTCTTGCTTGCAATGATAGATCTGATCTTAAGAAGTTATTAGCTAAGCTGAAACATAAGTCTCTGGATGCTAGAATGAAATATGACCCTGCTTTTGCTACTTCACCTATCTATGTTACTGATAAGGATTATGATTTCTCTATCGATCTTGAGATAATTACTTTGGTTGAATCTGATCCTTTTATGGCTATGAATCTGAAACTGTTGTGGCACATCTTACCAAGTTAAATGATACACCCTGTTCACTAATGATGAGAAAACTTGTTACTACTATATTCTTAAGATATTTCCGTTCTCACTAAAGGGTGATGCTAAGACATGGTTTAATTCTCTTGATCCTGGTTGTGTGTGTAGTCCCCGGAATATGATGTATTACTTCTCTGCTAAATATTTCCCTGCTCATAATAAACAAGCTGCTTTAAGAGAAATATATAATTTGTGCAAATTGAAGAAGAGAGTCTCCCATAAGCTTGGGGGAGGCTTCTCCTATTACTTAATGCTTTGCCTGATCATCCTCTCAAGAAAAATGAAATACTTGATATCTTTTATAATGGACTAATCTATGCTTCCAGAGACCACCCGGATAGTTGTGCTGGTTTCAGGGAAAGAAAAGTCGATCAAGCTGAATTGTTATTGAATAATATGTTCACTAATGAAAAAAATTGGACGCTTCCTGAACCAACTCCTAAGCCAACTCTGAATAAAAGAGGTGTTCTATTTCTCAGTCCTGAAGATATGCAAGAGGCAAAGAAATCTATGAAAGGAAAGGGTATTAAAGCTGAAGATGTTAAGAATTTACCTCCTGTTGAAGAAATACATGGTCTTAATATACCACCTATTGAATAAATACATGGTCTTGATAACCCGACACAGGTAATAAAGGTAAATTCTCTCTATAGATATGATAAAGTTGAAATCCCATCTACTAAGTTTACTAGCCAATGCTTGGATGAATTTAATGACTTTATGGCTAAACAAGAAAACTTAAATGCTTATGTTGGTAGACAATTGAAACAAAATGCTTCTATGATTGGACACTTGAGTGATTATATGTCTAGAGTTAAGGGTGAACTTAAACTCATTAGTAAACATGCTTCTATGGTTACCACTCAAGTAGAACAAGTGCTTAAGGCTCAAAATGATTTGCTCAATGAATTGAATAATAAACATGACTTTGCTGTTAGAGTAGCAACTAGAACGGGTAAAATGACCTAGGAACCTTTATATCCTGAGGGCCACCCTAAGAGAATTGAGTGGGATTCTCATAGAAATAATGTAGATGCACCTAGTCCTTCTAAAAAGAAGAAAAAGCAAAATAATAGGACTTTGCATGCTTCTAGTGAACCTGTTGTAGACACACCTGAGAATCCCAGTGATATTTCTATTTCTGATGCTGAAACACAATCTAGTGATGAACATGAACCTAGTGACAATGTTAATGATAATGTTCATCTTGATGCTCAGCCTAGCAATAACAATTATGTAGAGATCAAATCTGCTGTTGATCTTGATAATCCACAATCAAAGAATCAACGTTATGATAAGAGAGACTTTGTTGCTAGGAAGCACGGTAAAGAAAGAGAACCATGGGTCCAGAAACCCATGCCTTTTCCTCCTAAACCATCCAAGAAAAGGGATGATGAGGATTTTGAGCGCTTTGCTGAAATGATTAGACCCAGATACCCTTTGGGGGAAGCATAGAGGAGCCACATCGTAGAGATGTGGATGGATTTATTGATATGATTACTGTAGGGGAAATGAGGAAGGTTTCCGATGCAAGAATTACTAGCATACACTTTCCTGTTCTACGTTACTTTGCAATATTTGCTAGTAGATGCTTAATTGGTCGTGGGAACTGTGGAAACCTTAGTGTTCCTGATATTGTTATTTTTGCCATGCTTTATTTTGTGATAACACTGTTAGTCTGCAGCGCCATCGTTGCTAAACTATTAAGTCTGAACCATACAAAGGGCCCCATCTTTGGAGGCATCTATGCTTCACACCTTGCTAAACACTTTAGGATACCTATTAGGCATTATGAGAAAGAGGAAAAGCTGTTGCCCCCTACTTTTCTAGATTATAAGAGTATGGTAGCACATGAGTTTATTGTTAAAAATGATGAGAAGATGCTTAAGTATAATTTGAGATTTCATAAAACTCAAAGTGAGACTATTATCTTGCCTGCACCCTCTTTGTTTGACTTATATTCAGGTACGTACCTCGTCTTGCCGGAGGCCGTTTACGCGTACCGGTGCCAGACATCAGCTCCAGAGCCTGAGTCGGAACCACCACTTGACCCTTATCGACCGTCCTTTTATAAGTGGGATCCGGAGGAGATCGCCAGCCAGTGGCACTCAGATGACACTCCTTAGTACACCAGAGAGAGTAGCTATGATCCATGGGCATAGACCAACTTAGGCCAAAAGCCTAAGCTTGGGGGAGTATGTATTTCTCAGCGACATTACGTTCATGTTCACACACTCATTGTAGTTGTCGATGCTCATACTTTTTCATTGTACTATCCATGCTAGTTAATTTTCTTTTTTTCTAGCTTTCTTCTTGTGTGTTTGAATAACCTTAAGAAAAACCACAAAAAAAATTAGTTATAGCTTTTATTTAGTTTACCTTCCATGCCTGTAGTAGTATTAATTAAAAGAAAATCCAAAAAGATTTCTCGTTCTTCTTTTGCTTGTTGGGAGCTTTCCCGTGTAAATAGTTTTATTTCTTTTCTTTTCTTTCGGGGTCGAGAGGAGAAGACCATGATGAAAATGTTGAGTGGCTCTTATATGCTTTATTGTTGATTTAACCAAGAGCCCGTATTACCTTGTCTTCTCCTTTGAATTGAATGCTTGCAGATTCCAGCTTAGTCCAATGCACGTGCACTATTATTATTATACACACCATTCGGTCGTGCAAGTGAAAGGCAATAATGACGATATATGATGAAATGATTGAGATAAGAGAAGCTGGTATGAACTCGACCTCTCTTGTTTTTGTAAATATGATTAGTTCATCATTCCTGATTCATCCTATTATGAATAAACATGTTTGTAATGACAATTAGAGATTATAGTTGCTTATGCCATGCTTAATTAGCTAGGAGCTTATAATGGTTTACCTTGCGTGCCAACATGCTATTAAAATGGTTGTGATGTGGTATGATAGGGTGGTATCCTCCTTTGAATGATTCGAGTGACTTGACTTGGCATATGTTCACGCATGTAGTTGAAACAAAATCAACATAGCCTTCACGATATTTATGTTCATGGTGTATTATATCCTACTCATGCTTGCACTTAGTGTTTATTAATTTAATGCATGTTGATGACTGTTGTCGCTCTCTAGTTGGTCGCTTCCCAGTCTATTTCTAGCCTTCACTTGTACTAAGAGGGAATATTGCTTGTGCATCCAAAATCCTTAAACCCCAAAGTTATTCCATATGAGTCCACCATACCTTCCTATATGCGGTATCTACCTGCTGTTCCAAGTAAATTTGTATATGCCAAACTCCAAACTTTCAAATGAAATTCTGTTTTGTATACTCAAACAACTCATGTATCAACTAGGGTTGTCTATATATTCCATGTTAATGATAATGTTCATGTTAATGCTCAACCTAGCAATAACAATGATGTAGAGATCGAACCTGCTATTGATCTTGATAACCCACAATCAAAGAATCAACATTATGATAAGAGAGACTTTGTTGCTAAGAAGCACGGTAAAGAAAGAGAACCATGGGTCCAAAAACCCATGCCTTTTCCTCCTAAACCATCCAAGAAAAGGGATGATGAGGATTTTGAGCGCTTTGTTGAAATGATTAGACCTAGAGTTGAAGATGGAAAAGAACAAGATCGTCAAGCGTCCACAAAAGAGTTGAAGATGTTGCAATACAACGCTCGAGCTTGTGATATTCTCTTCAATGAATTGTGCCCCGAAGAATTCAACAAAATCAACTGCCTTGAGAATGCAAAGGAAATTTGGGATACTTTCGTTGATATGCACGAAGGTACCGAGTCCGTCAAGGAATCCAAATTGGATGTGTTTCAAAGTCAACTTGAGAAGTTCAAGATGAACGATGGTGAAGGAGTCACCGAAATGTACTCTAGGCTTGCTCTCATCACAAATGATATTGCCGGCTTAGGAAGCAAAGAGATGACCGACAAATTCATCATCAAGAAGATCCTAAGAGCCTTTGATGGAAAATATGATACTGTGTGCACCTTGATCCAAATGATGCCCAATTACAAAGATCTCAAGCCCACGGAAGTCATTGGTAGAATTGTTGCTCATGAGATGTCACTCAAGGATAAGGAAGAGCTCCACAACAAGTCAAGTGGTACTTACAAAGCTTCAAGTGATGCTCCTACAACATCAAGTGAGAAGCATCTCCCCAATGAAGAATTGAGCTTAATGGTGAAGAACTTCAACAAGTTCTACAAGAATAGAAGCAAAGAGAGAAGCTCCAAGTCAAGGTCCTACAATGACAAAAGATCTTCTAGTCATGATCGAAATTGCTACAATTGTGGAAGACTCGGACACTACTACAACGAGTGTACGACTCCCTACAAGAAAAGAGAAGATTCACCAAAAAGGAGGAGTGGAAGAGATGAACCACCTCAAAGAGGGAGAAGGAGTAGAGATTATCGTTATGAACGAAGACCCTCTCGTAGAAGCAAGGATTCAGAAAGGAAGGACAAGTCATCAAAGAACTACACAAGACGAAGACATCAAGCTCACGTTGGTGAATGGGTATCCGGTTCCTACTCCGACAACTACTCCGAGAGAAGCTATCACTCCGACTCCGAATATACTCAAGATGAAGGTGTTTCCAGTCTTGCACTTGTGTCTTCCAACTCCTATGACATATTTGAGTCACCAAATGAAGGAATAGGAAGATGCTTCATGGCTAAAGGCCCTAAGGTATCACATCCCGAGTATGTTGATTTCAGTAGTGATGAAGATGTTTTGCTTGGTGATGATGATTTACTTGTTGACAATGCTAGTGATGAAAACTATGTTGAACTTTCTAGTAATCATGCTAATCAAGATGAAATGAATGACAATGATAAGAAAGAGATTGAGCATCTAACTAATAAAGTAAACACTCTTAAGTTAGCTCATGAAACAACTCTAGAGGATCATAGAGAGCTCCAAAGGACTCATGAGAAGCTACGCTTCGAGAAGCTAAATTTAGAGCAAGAGCATGAGTGTCTAAAAGCTATCAATGATGATCTTCGAAATAAGAGTTCCTCTTATCTTGCGAAACGTTTCCTCTTGTCTACTTATATGCCATGAGTAAGATCTAGCAATAAGAGCAAGAAAGATTCTTCCTCTAGTAGTAACAATAATCATGTTAAATCCAATATTGTTGCTTCTAGTAGTTCTCTTGATTCCACTAATGATTCTCTTAGCCAAGTTACACTTGAGCAAGAAAATAGCTTGTTGAAGGGAATTATAGATAAAGTTGTTTACAAGAGCCTTGCGGAAGTAAGCAATTTGAGGAAATTACACGCAAGCAAGGAACGCACCAGAAGAATCAAGGTGTTGGTTTTGAATGAAAGTTCAATGCCAATGGAGTTGAGTGGGAAGAAGATCAATACCCCAAGACAAAGTTTGTTCCTCAACAAGATAAGTATGACCCCACTTCATTCAACGGAACACAAGCTGAAGACGATCTTCCACCACAAGACCACAAGATAAAAGGCAAGGACAAGCTTCAAAAAGAGATTGACTCATTTGAAGAAGCTCCTAAGGCCATGGTCAAGTGGGTTCCCAAGACTACGTCAAGTTCTAGTTCATCAAGTACGACTACAACCCCAAGGATTCCCATCAAGTTGATGTGGATCCCAAAGAAGAAGAAGTAGAATGTTCTTGAGGGTGACTCTGCCAACATACTTCACTCATATTCATTTTGGCAAGGACTAGTGCAATCAACTTTCATATCTTGCACTAGTTCATGGAGTCACAAACCCTCTTGTTGGTAAGACAAGGGACAAGGTAACCTAATGCTTTCATGGACATCATCATATGTGAAATTCACTCTATTTGTATGGATATCCTTGTATGTTCATTGTGGGACTAACCCATATAGGTATTGAAAGTGCAACACTCCAATGGATTGCTCCAAAAGATCTACATCAACATTCAACATCCACATCTTCAACACCTACATGAAGTCATCATCGACAAAACCCAAGGTTAGTTCATCCCTCTTAGGGGGATATCACATGTAGGGGAGCTTTGCTCTAAGAATTGAGCTAAAGCAACTCTAATGGTGCGAACACATCAATGCTTTATGTAAAAGTGGTAACCCCACTTGTGCTTAAACAATGAGTATGACCTACGATCAAATGTTCTCATTTCACTCCTAAGTCAATATACTCATATATAGATGACATAGTCATCGCCAATTGCTTGATAGATGCAAGAATTGTTTGTGCATGCTTTGTCACATGTTTCATTTGCTATCTTATTGTGTGAGCATGTTGGTTGCATAATTTCTCCATTCGAGGACATCCATTTGTGGTTTTGATTGTTTGGATTTTATTTGCCAAATGGATGGACAAGAATGCCAAAGAACCTCCTCTAGCTATCTATGCCTTTTCTCTTCTCAAACTCTATTCATGCTACATCACAAAATTTTGAACAAGTCTTTTTCGGGCCCTCCGGGTGAAGAGCACTCGGAGCAACCGAGCCGTCAAGGGTTGTCTTCCAAAACCTTCTTATGGATTTCGATCAAACCAACACACTCATATTTGGTCCCACCGAAACCACTAGATTTATCTAGGTTTTCACCTCGCTGCTAGTGATTAGAACGACTCGATCTCACCGGGTTGCAGTAACTGCAAGCAGTTTTGCATCTCGATGCCACCGAGACATTCCATTCGGTGCCACCGACATCGTCTGGGTATATATACTCTGCGTACCCGTACAGTTGAAAAATTCTTCAAACCGCATGACTCCCGCGCCCTAGCACTACCGCCCTGGTCTCCGGATCGTCGCCATCTCTGCCTGTGCGCCGTCATCGCGGGTCTCCGCCGCCGTCAACGAGATTCCCCTCCGCCGTCCCCCCCATAGCGAACCGTCACCAAGTTAGGGTATGGTTCAATCACTTTGTGCCTATTTCCCCTTCTGATTCTTTGCACAAAGTCAATGCCTGGATTCTTGCCACGAATGAAGCCTTCCATCCATTCAGAAATTCCTTTAGTCTAGATTCGATAAAAATCTTAGGGTTAGGTTTCCGCCGAGCTCATCTCGGACCGACCGAAATGGAATTTTTGGTCCCACCGATTGGCCCTGGCCATTGCACTAAGTATAACTCGGTCTGACCGAAGCATACTAATCGGTGAGACCAAAAGCAATTTCTCTATGAAACCCTAGCATCCCAGAGTCACCAGACTACAAATCGGTTTGACCAATGCTGTTTGTTTAGACTCTGTTAAGTGCTTCGGTGTCACCGATATTTTCATATCGGTAGCTCAAAAATGCTTTCTGCAGAAAACTAAAACTTAGATTTTGACTCAATTTTTTGCAAAACAAGCTGCTTTTGTGATGCTCATCCACTCTGCCATATCCATCAATTCACAGGGTCAATTTGCAGAGATGTCTGAAGCAAGTGACAGTCAGAAAAGATCAGAGGAGCAAGTCAGTGTCAGTGAGGATACAAGCCCAAGTGGAAGCTATGATGAAGATGGCAGTAGAAGCACCCCCAGCAATCTTCCCAAAGCTGCCACTAGATAGAGAAAGAAGAGAAACTCAAACATTGAAGATGAAGATTTTGTTGTTGAGGAGGAAGTAACCTCAAAGAATAAAGTGCTCAATAAAAAGTATGATGCAGCAGCTGCCACCAAGCCAGGCCTTCAGAAGAAAGCTCATGTCAAGAGAGCTCCCATGTCAAAGGCCATAAAGTCAATAGTTACTCAAGAATCAATGAAGTTCACTCTTGAACAATTTGATGATGAGGCTGCCAAAGGAAAGAAGAAGAAGAGAGCCAGAACAACAACTACTAAGGTGCTTGGCAAACCTTCCATGAGGGAAGAGGAAGAAGAAGAAGAGGAACCTGCTGCACCTCCTGCAAAGACACAGAAGCTCATGGGTGACGCCATGAAGTCTGCTGGTGCACCCTCCAAGCCCAAACCCAAAGCTCCACATGTTACACCCAAAACTATAGCTCCAAAGAGATCCACCAGGAACATTCCTGCTGCAGAGAAGAATAAGGCCCAGTGCCAGAAGTTCAAGAAGTTGAAGAGCCCCAAGTGTTCAGGAAATTGAAGCCCAAGATTCCATACCATGATGGTGGACATCAGGTGGCTGAGAAGATGAAGCTGAGGAAGGACGGTGGTCTGAGGTTGTGGAGGAAAATTGATCCATATGCCACAAGGAGGAGGACTGCCGTTGATTATCATTTCCACACCAAAGAACAACAAGAATTCTATGAGACAGTGTTGCTTGACAAAAAGCCAATTGTGAGTGACATGAAGTGGGTGGACTGGAAGTACATATATGCCAATGATGACTACTTCCCCCACGTTCACGAGAGCTTCAGGTTGACTGGAGTTGATGGCTTTGTTGGACAAGAGCTCACCAAGTGGAATCATGAAATGGTGATGCAATTCTAATCCACTACACACTTCTACCCAGATGGGAAGAGTATGTGGATGACTAATGGCACTAGGTACTAGTCATCAATCTCAGAGTGGGCTGCTCTTACCAATGCTGTAGGATCGAAAGTAGGTCTAGAGGGGGGGGTGATTAGACTACTTGACCAAATAAAAATCTAGCCTTTTCCCAATTTTCAGTCTTGGCATATTTTAGAAAATTAGCACAAGTCAAGCAATCAACCTACACATGCAATTCTAAGAGTGTAGCAGCGGAAAGTAAAGCATTGCATATGATGGTAAAGGGAAGGGATTGGAGAAGGCAAATACAATGTAGGCACGGAGATTTTTCGGCTGGTTCTGATAGGTGGTGCTATCGTACGTCCAAGTTGATGGAGACTTCAACCCACGAAGGGTAACGGCTGCGCGAGTCCATGGAGGGCTCCACCCACGAAGGATCCACGAAGAAGCAACCTTGTCTATCCCACCATGGCCATCGCCCATGAAGGACTTGCCTCACTTGGGTAGATCTTCACGAAGTAGGCGATCTCCTTTCCCTTACAAACTCCTTGGTTCAACTCCACAATCTTATCAGAGGCTCCCAAGTGACACCTAACCAATCTAGGAGACACCACTCTCCAAAAGGTAATAGATGGTGTGTTGATGATGAACTTCTTGCTCTTGTGCTTCAAATGATAGTCTCCTCAACACTCAACTCTAACTCACAGATTTGGATATGGAGGGCTCCACCCATGAAGGGTCCATGAATAAGTATATTCGGAGTTGAAGTGATAAATTCTCTTGGAGTAGTTGTCGGAGTCGGAATCGGATACCCATTCACCAACGTGAGCTTGATGTCTTCGTCTTGTATAGCTCTTGGATGACTTGATGATGCACTCCTTGCTCTTGTGCTTCAAATGTTAGTCTCCCAACACTCAACTCTCTCTCATAGATTTGGCTATGGTGGAAAGATGATATGAGTTGAAAGCAACTTGGGGAAGGCTAGAGATCAAGATTCTTGTGGCTGGATTGGAATGTCTTGGTCTCAACACATGAGTAGGTGGTTCTCTCTTAGAAAATGAGTAGTGGAAGTGTAGGCATGTTCTGATGGATCTCTCTTGAATAGAGAAGGGGTGGAGGGGTATATATAGCCTCCACACAAAATCCAACCATTACACACAATTGACCCAACTCAGTCAGACCAAACAGAAGAACTCAGTAAGAACAAGTTAGTTCAAAATGTGAACGTTAGGAATCTCGGTGGGACCAACATGATCAACTCGGTGGGACCGATGTGCTAGGGCTAGGGCAAAACCTCATCTCGGTGTGGCCGATTGCATGAACTCGGTGAGACTAATTTCAACAATGAGTAAACAGAGAGTTGGTCAGGCAAACTCGGTGGGACCGATCGCTCATTTCAGTATGACCGAAACGTTACAAAGGGAAACACAGAGTTTGCATTGCGAACTCTGTGGGACCGAGAGTTTGTAGTGCCATCTCAGTGAGACTGAGATCCGTTTTGGTGAGACCGAATTGTCTAGGGTTTCTGGCAATAGCCATGTGAAAAGAACTCGGTGGCGCCGGATAAATCAAATTGGTGGGGCCGAGTTTGACTTTAGGTTTTGGACATATTTGGAAATGAGAAAGTGGCTGAGGGTTATGGAGCAATATCCCCTTTTAATAGTATTGGCTTTCCTATGGACTCAATGTGATCTTGGATCACTAAAATGAAAATGAAGAGTCTTGAGCTTTTGCCAATCTTTGTCCTTAGCATTTTGAGGGGTCCACATCTCTAGTCCATGCCATGACAATCATTGAACTTTTGAAATATTTAACTTGAATGGATATTAGTTCAATCAGCTATATGTTGTTATGAATTACCAAAACCACCCGGGGATTAGTTGCACTTTCAATATCCCCCTTTTTGGTAATTGATGACAACATATAGATCAAAGTTCAACAAATGATAATATGAATGAAATACATCGTCGCTTTGAGAAGTATGTGATAAGTAAGAAGCTTCCCCTAAATTTGTGCATTATTTAAAATTTTCTTTCGAATGTAAATGCGCAATCGATTAGGATCATGGGTCACTCTTCCATGTCACATACATCTTGATGGAGCTCTCAAAATGATAAGATATAAAGAACATGCACTCATGACCAAGGGAAACATGATTGATCATAGACAGGTATCAAGATATCATCATTCAAGCACACATTAAAGTATAATATGATCAAACACATGATCACAAGGGTATCTCACAAACAAGCACAAATAGTAGCATAGGAATCAAATGAGAAAACAATCAAAGCAAATGATTAAAGTAGCAAGAGAGGCAACAAAAGGCAAAACACACACACACACACTCTCTCTCTCGAAGCCTAATGATCTATACACCTTCTCCCCTTTTGGCAACAAGTTACCAAAAAGCTCAAAAATGCATAGTGCTATGCGGCACTCTAGGCACGACCTCTGGGAGCTCCTGGAGTGGTCTTCTGGTTGGTTGCTCCGGTGTGCATAGATGGCGTGGAGAGGAGTCCGTCTGCAAAGGCTTCAGCTGACGTGTGTGGAGCTGGAGGAGTTGAAACTAGAGGTGCAATAGTGGCAGTTGCTGCACGTGCTGAGAGTGTAGTCCTCGTGTCATTGACTACTGGCACTTGTAGCGACCCGGCCCGAATCGGTCAAGTCTCCGTGTAGCTGTACCATCCCTAGATCATGTTGGCACACACAATACATTGATGAAAAGATTCAAAGTTCAATCACACCTGAATATATTACATGATTCTCATATCGAGTCTTTATTACATGATAATAAATTCGGCCGAAGTCCAACTCATGAGAAATAAACTAAATAAAGCTGCAGAAACGTGGACGAATAGCGAGTCCATACGACTCCATAGGGCAATCACCAAGCGTGGATCGTAGCCTCACTCCTAGTCGGAAAACTCCTCTGCAACACAAGACATTGCAGCCATGTAGGTCAACATTTTTGAATATGCCAGCAAGTCATGAAGAGAGAACAACAATAAAATTACTAATACTATATGCAATTTGGCTGTGGGGCTCTAAGTTTTCTGTTTTTTTGCGAAAAAGCCAGTTTTTTCCTACATCAAAGGACTTTTTTGCAATTACTACAAAATGTTGGTTGTTGTTGAGATGGTTCCGCCAACCAATGTCTCATTCCCAATTATTAAATAACCCCTCAATTAATTTATTAAGTTCGGTGTTGAGATATCCGAAATACTCCTTTTCTAGAGGCTCAAATTGTCCATAACGGGTGACACGGCTAATCGATTAGGTCTTCACTCTGCAGAGGTTTGTGCACTTTACCCTCCTTTTAAGTCTTCGCACTGCCTGGTGTTTGAAGACGGGACGAACAAAACACGGTCTGCCGAAGAGTTCCTTTGGGCCACTGCCAGTACCCATCCAATCCTACCGTTCTTCTACATCTCGTAGCACCGTCCGGCCAGAGTCACGCCTATGGTCGACCAAGCCAGAGCCCATAATGGCTTGCGGCTTGCTTCTGGTCAATGATGTATGCGCCCGTCTCTTCGTGGCTGGATGAAGCTTTCCGCAAGATGTCATGGCGCTTCTCCATGTATCCCGGCCATCCGCTGGTTTCTCCAGGGTGCCCGTCAACCATCCTCCACCCAGTAGTGATTTTTTAAGTCCATCTTGAGCTTGAATTCATGGGGTTGCCATCATCTTGACTCTCACATCTCCCTTATGAATCACTCAACCAACCTCGTCTACGAAAGCATAGCAATCAACTACATCGTCCCGGGCATTAAAGGGGAAAGGTTCATCCTACCTCATGATACTACTCAAGAACATAACTAAAAATTCTCCTATTGCATCCATGGTGGGGAGGTATAATTCTAATGCAAATAAATCACAGGTATTGTAAAACATGATCAAATGACTGGTTGTCGGTCTTCGAAAGCTAGCGACTCGTAATAGCAGGCATCGCACTCCAGGAATTCTACTGAGTCAAACAATAGCACAAATAAGTATACCACAAATTAACATAATAGCAAGTTAAAGTAAATCACCCAAGCACTCGAACCAAAACCAAAGAAAACTCGAAGAAAAACAATTCAAGATTTTCATCACTTCAAGCAACAACTAAGAAATAGTTTTATCCTACTAAAACTATTCTTAACAGAACCTAAACAATGGTTTTGCTAACGAATAGAAGGGAAAACAACATACAAACTAGGTGCATAATGAATCACATCAAAAGCTATTATAGAACTCCTATTATGCCTAAAACAATTCTAGCAAAGAAATAAAATAAAACTTTTTATTCTATTGTAAATAAAAGTTCATTCTCTGTAACTACAGAAACTAATCTAAAACAAATTATAACATAGGAAAAAAAATTCTATAATAACTAGAACAACAAGAAAACAGTAGCAAGCTAAATAAAACTAGAAAAGCTTGATTTCGACTAAAACTAATTTTAACTAAATCTGAAAATACCCAAACAAGTTCCAACTGCTAGGCATGGTCAAAACTAAGCAGTAGCAAAAAGAATCACTAAAATAAAATTATTCTAGCTCACTTTATGGCAGAAAAGCTAATCTGACTAAAACTAATATAAAACTATTTTGATAAACTAAAACATGGCAAAACCTATTTTCTACAGAAACTACAGGAAATTTGTAAACTAAAAAAAGAATCAATTAAAAATATTAAACAACCTAAAAGTTACAGCTAAAACAAAAACAGAACTAATTTGATAAAAACAGAAACTAAAAAATAAAAGAAAAAACAAAAAAACTAGCGCTAACGGGCCGAAACAGTGTGCGCCCTGAAACTAAGCAACGCTAAGCGTTTAATAGACTAGTACGTCTACGGGCTAACAGAAATAAATCGATCGGTTCGTCCTAACCAAAAAAAAGTACACAAACCACGAAACAAAACTGATCTAAGTTTAAAATCCATACCCCTTCGCTACTTCTAATCTCAGCCCTAGATAGGAGATCGGATGGTGGAGGGGAGTCCGGCGGCTTACAGGGGGTTTGACGGAAAACAACGGACGGCGGCGGGTCGGCGTCGAGCGGAGTGGCGGTTCCAGCGATTGGAGAGGACGGGGAAGTCGCTGGGCGGGTGCGGCTCGACGAGGGCATCTTGGTGGTGGTGTTGGTGGAGCTCGAGAGCAGCTGAGGCGAGCGGGATGTCGACGGCACGACTCGGGTGCCCGCAACTCCTGTGGCGATGCTTGGGACGACAGCGTCCACAGTTGCTGGACGAAGAAAGGTGTCAACGGGGTGCGAGAGCTTAAGGGGGGTTCGGTTGGAGATGTTGGTAGGGTGGAGTGGTGCTCACAGCGTCGGGGACGGTGGCAAACGGCGACGGTGACAGCGAGATCGGAGCGGCACGGGCGTCGTTTGTGGTGAGGTGTGAGCTAGGGTTTTAGGGGGTTTCTAGGGAGGAGGCTGAGAGGATTATATAGGACATCAACTTGGAGCAGGGGGCAAGCTCGGAGTGTGATCCCTAGAACATCGGGGCATCGGGCGTGCTCTACGCGTGGGCTGGCACGGCGAGGCGTGGGCGAGAGGAAAGAGTAGAGCGGGCCCGGGGCGTCAGCAAGAGAGAGGGGGGGAGTCGGTTGGGTGACCGAAGCAGAGAGAAATGGGCATGGCGCGCTGGGCTGCGGCGGCTCAGGCGCTGGTGGGCTGCGGCGGCTCGCTAGGTGGGTTGTTGGCCTGGCAAGCTCGGGGGGGAGGGGGCGTTTTTTTCGAATAACTACAGAGGGGAAAAACTTAATAAGAAAAAAATATATACATATTTTATATAGGACATATATATATTAAAATTCTCAGGGGAATTAATCCTACAAGTGGACATTTTTCCAAGGGCAAAACACAAACTAAAAAAACATTTTTCTGAAAATCCCCAATAAAACTCAAATTTGAATTCAAACCCTTTGGCAATATTTTTCTTCTGACATTTTTGGAGTGTCATGTTTACTCCTCTCATACTTTTGCTAAAGTATTTGCCAAGCTTTTTTTTGAAATAAATTTCAATTGCCAAACGAGTTCAAATTAAAAAAAACTCAACTACCTCTGAAAATTTCAAATGCCACTCAATTTCGAACAATATGCATAGATGCTTAGCTAAAATTGTAAAACATTCCAAATTGGAAATTTGGGATGTTACAAACCTAACCAACTTAAGATGAATCTCGCCCTCGAGATTCGGGTTGGCTAGCAAATAGGTGTGGGTGGTCTCGGCGGAGATCTTCTTCTCGCTCCCACGTGGCTTCCTCCTCGGAATCATGACTCCACAAAACCTTGCAAAACTTGATGATCTTGCTGCGGGTAACTCTGTTCGCAGTCTCGAGAATTGTGACGGGTTTCTCCTCTAAGTCAGATCACTAGCAAGTTGTATGGCCTCTAGGGGCACTGTGTCTCTCAAAGGAATATCATCCATCTCCGCATGGCATTTCTTCAACTGGGAAATATGGAAGACATCGTGAACTCCAAACAATCCTTCCGGCAATTCCAGCTTGTAAGCAACTTCTCCATGATGTTCGAGGATTTTGTAGGTCCCAATGAACCTGGGTGCCAACTTTCCTTTAACACCAAACCTCTTGATTCCACGAAGTGGGGACACACGAAGATATGCTTGGTCTCGCGCTTCGTACGTTACTTCCTTGCGTTTACTGTCGGCATAACTCTTCTGCCTCGACTGAGCTACCTTGAGTCTATCTCGAATCAGCTTGACCTTCTCTTCATAGTCTTTGATAAGATCGGGACTGAAAAGTCTTCGATCTCCATCACCATCCCACAATAATGGTGTTCTGCATCTCCTTCCATAGAGAGCTTCGAAAGGGGCCATCTTCAGACTGGTCAGATAGCTGTTATTGTACGAGAACTCTGCGTATGGCAAATTATCATCCCAGCTAGACTCGTAGTCTAGCACACAAGCTCTAAACATGTCCTCCAGAATCTGGTTGACTCTCCCGGTCTGTCCATCTGTGTACGGATGAAAAGATGTACTGAACTCCAGCCTCGTACCCAAAGTTTCATGCAACTGATTCCAAAACTTTGAGGTAAATTGTGTTCCTCTATCTGACACAATACTCCTCGGAACTCCATGCAGACATACGATCCTGGTCATGTATATTTTGGCTAACTTAGCGCTGGTATAGGTAGTCTTCACGGGAATGAAATGAGCTACCTTGGTCAAGAGATCGACAACTACCCAGATGGAATCATAACCTGAACGGTTCCTGGGTAATCCTGTGATAAAATCCATCCCAAGTTTCTCCCATTTCCACTCGGGAATCAGCAGAGGTTGAAGTAACCTTGCTGGCTTCTGATGTTCCGCCTTTACTTGCTGGAAAACATCGCATACTGCTACGTACTCGGCAATATCCTTCTTCATACCTGTCCACCAGAAGCTTTGCGTCAAATCCAGATACATCTTGGTGTTACCTAGGTGAATCGAGTATGGTGAATCATGAGCCTCCTGAAGAATTAGCTTCCTGAGTTCAGGATCATTGGGTACATAAATACGATCCTCGAACCATATAGCTCTATATTCATCCTTACGGAACCCTTTAGCTTTTCCTTCATTCATCCTTTTCTTTATCTCATCGATTTCCTTGTCCGACTTTTAGGCTTCACAAATTCTTTCGGCCAAAGTGGACTGAACTTCCATTGCGGCAACATATCCTCTCGGAACTATCTCTAGTCGAAGGTCTTTGAGGTCATCGACTAACTCCTGGGGTAATCCTCCCGCTGTAAGAGTATTCACATAACTCTTACGGCTCAAGGCATCTGCTACAACATTAGCCTTTCCTGGGTGGTAATGCAATCTCATGTCATAGTCCTTGATTAACTCTATCCATTTCCTCTGCCTGATGTTCAACTCCTTCTGCGTGAAAATATACTTCAAGCTCTTACGATCCGTGTAAACATTAGAACTACTTCCGATAAGGAAATGTCTCCAGGTCTTGAGTGCATTCACTACGGCTGCTAACTCCAAATCATGTGTGACATAATTCATCTTGTGAGGTCGTAACTGTCTGGAGGTATAAGCTACAACCTTTCCTTCCTGCATGAGTACTCCTCCGAGTTCCTGACGAGAAGCGTCACAATATACCTGGTAATCCTTGTGTATGTCTGGCAAAATTAGCACTGGGGCTGTAACCAAACGTTTCTTCAATTCCTGGAAACTGGCTTCACAATCCTCGGTCCAAATGTACTTGGTGTCCCTCTTCAACAGCTCAGTCATGGGTTTGGCAATCTTAGAGAAACTCTCAATAAACCTCCAATAATATCCTGCGAGTCCGAGAAAAAATGCGGATATCCTTGACCGAGGTGGGTGACTGCCAATTGGTGACTGATTCAACCTTGGTGGGGTCGACTGCTATTCCTTCTCCTGAAATAACATGTCCGAGGAATCCAACTTCCTTCAGCCAAAATTCGCATTTGCTGAACTTGGCATATAACTGATGTTCTCGAAGTTTCTCTAGAACTAGACGCAAATGTTCCTTATGCTCTTCCTCGCTCTTGGAGAAAATCAATATATCATTGATGAACTCCACGACAAACTTGTCCAGATATTCCATAAATACCTTGTTCACCAAACCATAAAATATGCAGGGGCATTAGTCAATCCGAATGACATGATGGTATACTCATATAAACCATACGTGGTGGTGAAAGCTATTTTGGGTATATCCTTTTCATGGATCTTCAACTGATGATATCCTGACCAAAGATCGATCTTGGAGAATACTTTGGCTCCAACTAGCTGATCAAATAAATCATTAATCATAGGTAGAGGGTACTTGTTCTTGACGGTCATGTCGTTCAACGAACGATAATCCACAACCATTCTCAGGGTTCCATCCTTCTTCTCGACCAAAAGAACTGGGGCTACCCAAGGTGACGAGCTTGGCCGAATATATCCTAGCTCATTAATTTGCTTCTTGATCTCTTCCAAATCGTTTGGGGCATCGGATAAGGCCTCTTGGATATTGGGGTTGTGCTAGGCAATAACTCAACCAGGAATTCAATGTCTCTATCCGGTGGCATTCCTGGTAATTCCTCCGGAAACACATCAGGAAAATCCTGCACTACTGGCACTTCCTCCTGAACAACTCCCATGAGGGAATTCACCTGATGCTTCGTCAGGGTGCGCCTAGATACATACTTGATTCTCTTCTACTCTGGGGTGGTGAGCTGAATTATCTTGCGAGCACAGTCAATGTTCCCTTCAAATCTCGTTAACCAATCCATGCCTAGGATTATGTCCAAACTCTGGGATTCCAATACTATGAGGTATGCGGGAAAATTATGGTTTCCGATGCTGAGGGTTGCACGACCGCCTAAGCCTGCCATCATTTCTCCTCCTGGGGAACTGACCTGAAGAGGGCTTCTAAGGGTTCTAGTGGGCAACTGATATGTCTCCAACGTACCTGTAATTTTTTATTATTCCATGCTATTATATTAACCGTTTTGGATGTTTATGGGCTTTACATTACACTTTTATATTATTTTTGGGACTAACCTACTAACCGGAGGCCCGGCCCGTATTGCTGTTTTTTTGCTTATTTCAGTATTTCAAAGAAAAGGAATATCAAACGGAGTCCAAACGGAATGAAACCTTCGAGAGCGTGATTTTTGGAACGAACGTGATCCAGAGGACTTGGAGTGCAAGTCAAGAAGCAATCGAGGAAGCCACGAGGGTGGAGGGCACCCCCCCTACTGGGCGTGCCCCCTATCTCATGGGCCCCTCGGGCGTCCACCGACCTAGTTCTTCCTCCTATATATACCCACGTACCCCGAGAACATCAGAGGCGACCACGAAATACTATTTCCTCCACCGTAACCTTCTGTATCCGCGAGATCCCATCTTGGAGCCTTCGCCGATGCTCTGCTGGAGGGGGAATCAACCACGGAGGGCTTCTACATCAACACCATAGCCTCTCCGATGAGTTGTGAGTAGTTTACCATAGACCTTCGGGTCCATAGTTATTAGCTAGATGTCTTCTTCTCTCTCTTTGAATCTCAACACCATGTTCTCCTTGATCTTCTTGGAGATCTATTCAATGTAACTCTTTTTGCGGTGTGTTTGTCGAGATCCAATGAATTGTGGGTTTATGATCAAGTTTATCTATGAGAAATATTTGAATCTCCTCTGAATTCTTTTATGTGTGATTAAGTTATCTTTGCAAGTCTCTTCGAATTATCAGTTTGGTTTGGCCTACTAGATTGATCTTTCTTGCAATGGGAGAAGTGCTTAGCTTTGGGTTCAATCTCGCAGTGTCCTTTCCTAGTGACAGCAGGGGCAGCAAGGCATGTATTGTATTGTTGCCATCGAGGATAAAAAGATGGGGTTTATATCATATTGCATGAGTTTATCCCTCTACATCATGTGATCTTTCTTAATGCGTTACTCTGTTCTTTATGAACTTAATACTCTAGATGCGTGCTGGATAGCGGTCGATGTGTGGAGTAATAGTAGTTGATGCAGGCAGGAGTTGGTCTACTTGTCACGGACGTGATGCCTATATACATGATCATGCCTAGATAATCTCATAATTATTCGCTTTTCTATCAATTTCTCGACAGTAATTTGTTCACCCACCGTAATACTTATGCTATCTTGAGAGAAGCCACTAGTGAAACCTATGGCCCCCGGGTCTATCTTTTATCATATAAGCTTTCAATCTACTTTTATTTTCATCTTTACTTTTCCAATCTATATTATAAAATACCAAAAATATATATTTATCTTATCATATTATCTCTATCAGATCTCACTTTCGCAAGTGGCCTGAAGGGATTGACAACCCCTTTATTGCGTTGGTTGCGAGTTCTTATTTGTTTGTGTAGGTGCATGGGACTTTTGAGGAGCCTCCTATTGGATTGCTACCTTGGTTCTCAAAAACTGAGGGAAATACTTACGCTACTATTGCTACATCACCCTTTCCTCTTCAAGGAAAACCAACGCAAGCTTAAGACATAGCAAGAAAGATTTCTGGCGCCGTTGACGGGGAGGTCTTCGCTCAAGTCAAGACATACCAAGTACCCATCACAAACTCATCTCCCTCGCATTTACATTATTTGCCATTTGCCTCTCGTTTTCCTCTCCCCCAATTCACCCTTGCCGTTTTATTCGCCCTCTCTTTCCCAATCTCCTCTCTCTTTTGCTTGCCTTTTTGTTTGCTTGTGTGTTGGATTACTTGTTGCGATGGCGCAAGATAATACCAAATTGTGTGATTTCTCCAATACCAATAATAATGATTTCCTTAGTACTCTGATTTCTCCTCTTAATGATGTTGAGTCTTGTGAAATCAATACTGCTTTGCCGAATCTTGTTATGAAAGATCAATTCTCCGGCCTTCCTAGTGAAGATGCCGCTACCTATCTAAACAACTTTGTTGATTTGTGTGAGATGCAAAAGAAGAAAGATACGGATAATGATATTATTAAATTGAAGTTATTTTCATTTTCACTTAGAGATTGTGCTAAAGTTTGGTTTTCGTCTTTGCCTAAGAATAGTATTGATTCATGGAACAAGTGCAAAGATGCTTTTATCTCTAAGTATTTTCCTCCCGCTAAGATCATCACTCTTAGGAACGATTTTATGAATTTTAAACAACTTGATCATGAGCATGTTGCCCAATCTTGGGAAAGAATGAAATTGATGATTCACAATTGCCCTACTCATGGTTTGAATTTATGGATGATCATACAATTTTTTTATGCCGGATTGAATTTGCTTCTAGAAATCTTTTAGTCTCGGCCGCGGGAGGCACGTTTATGGAAATCACCTTAGGAGAAGCTACACAACTCCTTGATAATATTATGGCTAATTATTCTCAATGGCACACCGCAAGATCTACTAGTAAAAAAGTGCATGCTATAGAAGAAATTAATGTTTTGAGTGGAAAGATGGATGAACATATGAAATTGTTTGCTACTAAGAATGTTCTTAATTATCCCAATGATATGCCCTTGTCTACTTTGATTGAGAATGATCATGAATCTATGGATGTGAATTTTGTTGGTAGGAATAGTTTCGGAAACAATGCTTATAGAGAAAACTTTAATCCTAGACCGTTCCCTAGTAATTCCTCTAATAATTATGGAAATTCTTACAATAATTCTTATGGTAATTTTAATAAGATGCCCTCTGATTTTGATAATAGTGTGAAAGAATTTATGATCTCTCAAAAGAATTTTAATGCCTTGCTTGAAGAAAAATTGCTCAAAGTTGATGATTTGGCTAGGAACGTTGATAGACTCTCGCTTGATGTTGATTCTTTGAAACTTAGCTCTACTCCTCCTAAGCATGATATCAATGAGTCTCTCAAAGCTATGAGAATTTCCATTAATGGGTGCAAAGAAAGAACCGCTAGATTACGTGCTAAGAAAGATTGCTTTGTAAAAGCATGTTCTTCTAGTTTCCATGAAAATAATGATGAAGATCTTAAAGTTATTGATGTGTCCCCTATTAGATCTTTGTTTTGCAATATGAATCTTAATAATGATGGGACTGGAGATGAGTCAACTTTAGTTAAAAGGCTTCCCAATGATTCAGAGTTTTTAGATCTTGATGCTAAATTTGGTAAAAGTGGGATTGGAGAGGTCAAGACTTTAAATAGCATTGAATCCACTATCTTGGATTTCAAGGAATTTAATTATGATAATTGCTCTTTAGAAAGTTGTATTTCCTTGTTGCAATCCGTTGTGAATTCTCCTCATGCTTATAGTCAAAATAAAGCTTTTACCAAACATATTGTTGATGCCTTGATGCAATCTTATGATGAAAAACTTAATTTGGAAGTTTCTATACCTAGAAAACTTTATGATGAGTGGGAACCTACTATAAAGATTAAAATTAAAGATCAGGAGTGTTATGCTTTGTGTGATTTGGGTGCTAGTGTTTCCACGATTCCGAAACTTTATGTGATATTCTAGGTTTCCATGATCTTGATGATTGCTCTTTAAATTTTCACCTTGCGGATTCCACAATTAAAAAGCCAATGGGAAGGATCAATGATGTTATCATTGTTGCAAATATAAATTTGGTGCCCGTAGATTTTATCGTTCTTGATATAGATTGCAATCTTTCATGTCCTATTATTCTTGGTAGACCTTTCCTTAGAACGATTGGTGCGATTATTGATATGAAGGAAGGGAATATTAGATTCCAATTTCCATTAAAGAAAGGCATGGATCACTTTCCAAGAAACAAAGTTAAATTACCTTATGAATCTATCATGCGAGCTACTTATGAATTGAGTGCCAAACATGGCACCACTTAGATCTATCCTCGCTTTTATGCCTAGCTAGGGGCATTAAACGATAGCGCTAGTTGGGAGGCAACCCAATTTTATTTGTATTTTTTGTTTTTGTTTATGTTTAGTAATAAATTTTGCATCTACATTCTGTTTAGATTTTTTTTTATGTTTTAATTAGTGTTTGTGCCAAGTAGAACCTATAGGATAACCTATGGTGATAGTTAATTTGATTCTGCTGAAAAACAGAAACTTTGCGCGCATGAAAATAATTTTAGTAATTAACAGCAACGTGCTTTTGCGTTGATTCTTTTTTACGTATATCAATAGACAAATTTCCCAGGACTTCCTATTTTGGTAGGATTTTTAGAGATCCATAAGTATTCGAGAGTTACAGATTGCTACAGACTGTTCTGTTTTTTACAGATTCAGTTTTTCGTGTGTTGTTTGCTTATTTTGATGCATCTATGGCTAGTATGTAAGGGTATGAACCATAGAAAAGTTGAAATACAGTAGGTTTAACACCAATATAAATAAAGAATGGGTTAATTACAGTACCTTGTGTGGTGGTTTTTCTTTCTTTCAGTAACGGAGCTTATGAGATTTCCTGTTGAGTTTTGTGTTGTGAAGTTTTCAAGTTTTGGGTAAAGATTTGATGGACTATGGAATAGGGAGTGGCAAAAGCCTAAGCTTGGGGATGCCCATGGCACCCCAGGATATTCAATAATAGCCAAAAGCCTAAGCTTGGGGATGCCCCAGGAAGGCATCCCCTCTTTCATCTTCGTTTATCGGTAACTTTACTTGGAGCTATATTTTATTCGCCACATGATATGTGTTTTGCTTGGAGAGTCTTGTATGATATTAGCATTTTCTTTTTAGTTTACCACAATCATCCTTATTGTACACACCTTTTGGGAGAAACCCACTTGATTTGAATTGATTAGAATACTCTATGTGCTTCACTTATATCTTTTGAGCTAGATCGTTTTTACTCTAGTGCTTCACTTATATCTTTTACAGCACGGCGGTGGCTTAATTTTGTAGAAATTGCTAGTATCTCATGCTTCACTTATATTATTTTGAGAGTCTCTTATAACAGCATGGTACTTGCTATGGTTATAAAATTGGTCCTAGAATGATGGGCATCCAAGTTGGGTATAATAAAAACCATCATAGGAAGTGGATTGGATGCTATGATCAATTTGATACTTGATAATTGTTTTGACATATAGAGGTAGTGATATTAGAGTCATGCTCGTTGGGTGATTATGAATTTAAAGAATGCTTGTGTTGAAGTTAGCAAGTCCCGTAGCATGCACGTATGGTTAAAGTTGTGTAACAAATTTGAAACATGAGGTGTTCTTAGATGGTGCATCCTTATGAGTGGCGGTCAGGGACGAGCGATGGTCTTTTCCTACCAATCTATCCCCCTAGGAGAATGCATGTAGTGCTTGGTTTTTGATGACTTATAGATTTTTGCAATAAGTATATGAGTTCTTTTGACTAATGTTTAGTCCATGGATTATACGCACTCTCACCCTTCCATCATTGCTAGCCTCTTCGGTACCGTGCATTGCCCTTTCTCACCTTGAGAGTTGGTGTAAACTTCTCCAGTGCATCCAAACCCCGTGATACGATACGCTCTATCACACATAAACCTCCTTATATCTTCCTCAAAACAGCCACCATACCTACCTATTATGGCATTTCCATAGCCATTTCGAGATATATTGCCATGCAACTTTCCGACATTCCGTTTATCAACATGACACACATTACCATTGTCATATTGCCTTGCATGATCATGTAGTTGACATCGTATTTGTGGCAAAGCCACCATGCATAAATTTTCATAGATGTCACTCTTGATTCATTACCCATCCCGGTACACCGCCAAATGCATTCATATAGAGTAATATATTGTTCTAGTTTTGAGTTGTAATTCATGAGTTGTAAATAAATAGAAGTGTTATGATCATCATTATTAGAGCATTGTACCCAAATAAAAAAAGGAAAGGCCAAAAAAAGGCCAAATAAAAAAAGAAAGGCCCAAAAAAAGAAAATAAAAAAGGGGGCAATGTTACTATCTTTTTTCCACACTTGTGCTTCAAAGTAGCACCATGTTCTTCATATAGCGAGTCTCATATGTTGTCACTTTCATATACTAGTGGGACTTTCTCATTATAGGACTTGGCTTGAATATTCCTACGATGGGCTTCCTCAAAATGCCTTGGGTCTTCATGAGCAAGCAAGTTGGATGCACACCCACTAGTTTCTTTTGTTGAGCTTTCATACATTTATAGCTCTAGTGCATCCGTTGCATGGCAATCCTTACTCCACATGTCGACATAAATTGATGGGCATCTCCATAGCCCGTTGATTATCCTCGTCAATGTGAGACCCTCTCCTTTTTTGTCTTTTCCACACAATCCCCATCATCATATTCTATTCCACCCATAGTGTTATATCCATGGCTCACGCTCATGTATTGCGTGAAAGTTGAAAACGTTTGCAATTATTTAAGTACGAAACAATTGCTTGGCTTGTCATCGGGGGTGTACAAGATGGGAGAAATTTTGTGTGACAAAAATGAAGCATAGCCTAACTGTATGATTTTGTAGGGATGAACTTTCTTTAGCCATGTTATTTTGAGAAGACATCATTGCTTTGATTAGTATGCTTGAAGTATTACTATTTCTTATGTCAATATGAACTTTTATTTTGAATCATTTGGATCTGAACATTCATGCCACAATAAAGAAAATTACATTGAGAATTATGATAGGTAGCATTCCACATCAAAAATTCTGTTTTATCATTTACCTACTCGAGGATGAGCAGGAATTAAGCTTGGAGATGCTTGATACGTCTCCAACGTATCTATAATTTTTTATTGTTCCATGCTATTATATTACCCGTTCTGTATGTTTATGGGGTTTACTTTACACTTTTATATCATTTTTGGGACTAACCTACTAACCGGAGGCCCAGCCCGTATTCTGTTTTTTTTGCCTGTTTCAGTATTTCGAAGGAAAGGAATATCAAATGGAGTCCAAACGGAATGAAACCTTCGGGAGTGTGATTTTTGGAACGAACGTGATCCAGAGGACTTGGAGTGCAAGTCAAGAAGCAATCGAGGAAGCCACGAGGGTGGAGGGCGCCCCCCCTACTAGGCGCCCCCTATCTCGTGGGCCCCTCGGGTGTTCACTGACCTACTTCTTCCTCCTATATATACCCACGTACCCCGAGAACATCAGAGGCGACCACGAAAAGCTATTTCCACCATCGTAACCTTCTGTATCCATGAGATCCCATCTTGGAGCCTTCACCGGCGCTCTGCCGGAGGGGGAATCAACCACAGAGGGCTTCTACATCAACACCGTAGCCTCTCCGATGAGTTGTGAGTAGTTTACCACAGACCTTCGGGTCCATAGTTATTAGCTAGATGGCTTATTCTCTCTCTTTGAATCTCAATACCATCTTCTCCTTGATCTTCTTGGAGATCTATTCGATGTAACTCTTTTTGCGGTGTGTTTGTCGAGATCCGATGAATAGTGGGTTTATGATCAAGTTTATCTATGAGAAATATTTGAATCTTTTCTGAATTCTTTTATGTGTGATTGGTTATCTTTGCAAGTCTCTTCGAATTATCAGTTTGGTTTGGCCTACTAGATTGATCTTTCTTGCAATGGGAGAAGTGCTTAGCTTTGGGTTCAATCTTGCGGTGTCCATTCCTAGTGACAGCAGGGGCAACAAGGCACGTATTGTATTCTTGCCATTGAGGATAAAAAGATGTGGTTTATGTCATATTGCATGAGTTTGTCCCTCAGTTGCTTGTATTCTTGCCATTGAGGATAAAAGGAGTCGGTCTACTGGTCACGGACGTGATGACTATATACATGATCATGCCTAGATAATCTCACAATTATTCGCTTTTCTATCAATTGCTCGACAGTAATTTGTTCACCCACCGTAATACTTGTGCTATCTTGAGAGAAGCCACTAGTGAAACCTATGGCCCCCGGGTCTATCTTTTATCATATAAGCTTTCAATCTACTTTTATTTGCATATTTACATTTCCAATCTATATTATAAAATACCAAAAAAAATTATCTTATCATATTATCTCTATCAGATCTCACTTTCACAAGTGGCCCTGAAGGGATTGACAACCCTTTATTGCGCTGGTTGCGAGTTCTTGTTTGTTTGTGTAGGTGTGTGGGACTTTTGAGGAGCCTCCTACTGGATCAATACCTTGGTTCTCAAAAACTGAGGGAAATACTTACGCTACTATTGTTGCATCAGCCTTTCCTCTTCAAGGAAACCCAACGCAAGCTCAAGACATAGCAGCAACCAGTACTTTTCCACAACTACCCTTGATATAAATGAATGTGTTGCACCAGAATCAAAGAGTACCAATATTGGACGTGAATTTAATAAAAACTTACCAACCACAGGTTTTGGCTGGATCATAGACGTCCTCCATGTCAATGTGATTCACCTCAACATGAGGAAAAGGGTTGGGCTTCTTTGTTGAGATTCCATTGCCATTGTCGTTTCCATTCCTCTGCTTGGCCTTCGGGCAGTCGGCGGCATAGTGTCCTGTCTTCTGGCACTTGAAACAGGTGATGTGACTCGGATCCTTCTGAGCCGGGGCAAGATGAGATGCTAGTTGCCATTGCCTCCAGTGCCTGACTTGGAGTTGTTGTCGTGGTTGTGGGTGTTCCCATTCCCTCCATGGTTATGTCCTCCATGAGTGTGATGGGTACGCCCTCCCGAGTATGGGGCATAACGGGGCTTCTGCTGAGCTATGGAGTTGTACTTCCCCTGGCCATATTTCCGCTTGCGGCTATCAATCTGCTGCAGCTTGCCTTCAAGTATGGTGGCCTTGTCTACTAGCTCCTGGTAGTTGTTGAAGGTAGCCACCATTAGCTGCATTCCCAGCTCATCATTGAGTCCCTCGAGAAACTTCTCCTGTTTTGCGGCATCTGTGGCCACGTCATACGGGGCATAGCGAGATAATTTGCTGAACTCATCCACGTACTGCCCCACAGTACGGTTCCCCTGGCGTAAGTTGCGGAACTCACGCTTCTTCAGACTCATGGCTCCAGCTGAGACATGAGCGGTGTGGAAGGCCTGCTGGAACTGATCCCATGTCATGGTGGCGGCCGGATAAGTGGCGGTGTAGTTCTCCCACCAAGAAGCTGCAGGTCCATCTAGCTGATGTGCGGCAAAGTGCACCTTCTCTACATCTATGCATCTAGAAGTGGCTAACTCCCTTCCGACCTTGTGGAGCCAATCATTGGCCACAATCGTCTCAGTGCTGCTAGAGAACACTGGCGGATTCAGCCTTAGGAAGCGGGTCAAGTTGTCAACAAGGGGTGGTCGTGGTGGATTGTTGTTGTTGTTGTTGTTGTTGTTGTTGTTGTTGTTGTTGTTGTTGTTGTTGTTGTTGTTGTTGTTGTTGTTGTTGTTGTTGTTGTTGTTGTTGTTGTTGTTGTTGTTGTTGTTGTTGTTGTTGTTGTTGTTGTTGTTGTTGTAGTTCTAGTTGTTTTGGTTCTTGATGAGCATCTGCATGAGGGCATTCTGCTGCTGGATCAGCTGGGTGAGCTCCGGCGGAAAGTTGAAACCGGGGTCACGTCTCGGAGGCATCTGGTGTTTTGGAGTGGATGAGAAAATTAGAATAGAGCAAGGGTCTAATGAGAAAATAGCACTACCCATATGAAAGAACAATGAAAATCACACCAATCATTTATTAAATAATCTCAAACATGGTTCAATCTCGGATTACAAAATCTCACGACTAATCAAAAATAACGGCCTAACTGATCGACAGAAAAATAAAAATAAACATGGTAGTCAACTAAATGTCTTCATCAATCATCCTTGCGTCCTCTGGTGCGGCGTCCTCTGGTGCGGCGTCCTCTGCTGTGGCGCCTCCTCTTGCAGCTTCCTTTGGTGGAGCTCTCTTCATAATCCTGGTCATTGCTCACGAGAGGTCCATCATCTCCACTCGGAAAAAGGTCTTCTCCCTGATCTAGCTTCTCCTCCAATGCGGCACATCCATATTCAGCTTGTCGACTCTCTCCATGAAATCCTTGACTTCATCCTCATGCTCATAGTGTGCTTCACGTGCTGCAGCCTCCAGATCAAGTACACGATGGTGCAACTTCTGGATTGTCTTCAAGTTACTGCGCATCTGAATCTCTAGAGCCCTGATGAGAGCCTCCAAGTCTTGGACAAATGAGTGAACTGAGTCGTCATCTCTGGTGCGGATGATCTTTCCCTATGCAGTCCTGCGAGAAATCATGGTGTGGTATGATCCAACAAGCTCGGCCATATATTCCTCCTGTATGCGTCCAAGTGCACTATGAACTGCTATGTCTCTCTCGGGGATCCAATTGGGAGCAATGAACCTGAATTCAATGGGCGCCGAGAGGTTTCCGAACGTCCTCCCTAGTATGTGCACCTTAATCTTGTAGCGATGGTCTTCTAGAAATGCCATGGTAGGGGTCCCGGTGATTGAAGGAAGAGCAATCTTCAATTCCTTGGTGATCTGGACCAACCTCCTGCTAAAAAGCATCATTTCATCTGGCTAGAAAAACTCCGGGAGCAGAACAGGGATGAACTTGACAGCCATCTAGAATGTTGAAATCAGAGAGAAGTCAGAAATGAAAAGGGGAGAGTTATGGAATAATAAAGACATAAGTTAAATAGTCTCTTCCTATGGCTTTCCGGGGTTACGTCCTACGGTCAGCGTGTGCTCTAAGTACCATCTCTGTAGCGACCCGACCTGAATCGGTCAAGTCTCTGTGTAGCTGTACCATCCCAAGATCATGCTGGCACACACAGTACATTGATGAAAAGATTCAAAGTTCAATCACACCTGAATTTATTACACGATTCTCATATCGAGTCTTTATTACATGATAATAAATTTGGCCGAAGGCCAACTCATGAGAAATAAACTAAATAAAGCTACGGAAACGTAGACGAATAGCGAGTCCACCCGACTCCATAGGGTAATTGCCAAGCGTGGATCATAGCCTCACTCCTGGTCGGAAAACTCCTCTGCAACATAAGACGTTGCAGCCGTGTAGGTCAGCATTTTTGAATATGCCGGCAAGTCATGAAGAGAGAACAACAATAAAATTACTAATACTATATGCAATTTTCCTGTGGGGCTCTATGTTTTCTATTTTTGCAAAAAAAGCCAGTTTTCCCTACATCAAAGGACCTGTTTGCAATTACTACAAAATGTTGGTTCTTATTGAGATGGTTCCGCCAACCAATGTCTCATTCACAATTATTAAATAACCCCTCAATTAATTTATTAAGTTCGGTGTTGAGATATCCGAAATACTCCAATTTCCAGAGGCTCAATTTGTCTGTAACCGGGGACATAGCTAATCGATTAGGTCTTCACTCTGCAGAGGTTTCTGCACTTTACTCGCAAGAATCGTTCCCTCCTTTTAAGTCTTCACACTGCCTGGTGTTTGAAGATGGGATGAACAAAACAGGGTCTTCCGAAGAGTTCCTCTGGGCCACTGCCGGTGCCCATCAAATTCTACCGTTCTTCTACATCTTGTAGCACCGTCCGACCAGAGTCACGCCTAGCGTCGACCAAGCCAGAGCCCATAATGGCTTGCGGCTTCACATGTAAGCTTCCAGTCAATGGGGTATCCATCCGTCTCTTCGTGGCTGGGTGAAGCTTTCTGCAAGATGTCATGGCGCTTCTCCATGCATCCGGCCATCCGCTGGTTTCTCCAGGGTGCCCGTCAACTGTCCTCCACCCAGTAGTGAATTTTGAAGTCCATCTTGAGCTTGAAGTCATGGGGTTTCCATCATCTTGACTCTCACACCTCCCTTATGAATCACTCAGCCAACCCCGTCTACGAAAGCATAGCAATCATTTACATCGTCCCGGGCATAACAAGGGGAAAGGTTCATCCTACCTCATGATACTACTCAAGAACATAACTTAAAATTATCCTGTTGCATGCATGGTGGGGAGGTATAATTCTAATGCAAATGAATCATAGGTATTGTAAAACATGATCAAATGACTTGCCTGGTTGACGGTCTTCGAAAGCTAGTGACTCATAATAGTAGGCCTCGCACTCCGGGAATTCTACCAAGTCAAACAATAGCACAAATCAGTATACCACAAATTAACATAACAGCAAGTTAAAGTAAATCACCCAAGCACTCGAACCAAAACCAAAGAAAACTCGAAGAAAAACAATTCATGGTTTTCATCACTTCAAGCAACAACTAAGAAATAGTTTTATCCTACTAACTATTCTTAACAGAACCTAAACAATGGTTTTGCTAACTAACAGAAGGGAAAACATCATACAAACTAGGTGCAAAAAGAATCACATCAAAAGCTATTATAGAACTCCTATTATGCCTAAACAATTCTAGCAAAGAAATAAAATAAAACTTTTTATTCTACTGTAAATAAAAGTTCATCCTATGTAACTACATAAACTAATCTAAAATAAATTATAACAGAGGAAAAATAAAATTATATAATAACTAGAACAACAGGAAAATAGTAGCAAGCTAAATAAAACTAGAAAAGCTTGATTTCAACTAAAACTAATTTTAACTAAATCTAAAAATACCCAAACAAGTTCCTACTGCTAGGCATGGTCAAAACTAAGCAGTAGCAAAAAGAATCACTAAAACAAAATTATTCTAGCTCAATTTATGACAGAAAAGCTAATCTGACTAAAACTAATATAAAACTATTTTTATAAACTAAAACATGGCTAAACCTATTTTTTGCGGAAACTACAGGAAATTTGTGAACTAACAAAAAAAGAATCAACTAAAAATACTAAAAAATAGTATCAACTAAAAAGAATCAACTAAAAATACAAAAAAAGAATCAACTAAAAGTTACAGCTAAGAGAAAAATAGAACTAATCAAATAAAAACAGAAACTAAAAAATAAAAGAAAAAAGAAAAAAACCTAGCGCTAACGGGCTGAAAGAGTGTGCGCGCTGAAACTAAGCAACACCTAAGTGTTTAATAGACTAGTACATCGACGGGCTAACAGAAATAAACCGATCGGTTCATCCTAACCAAAAAAATGTAAACAAACCGGGAAACAAAACCGATCTAAGTTTAAAACCCATACCTCTTCGCTACTTCTAATCTCAGCCCTAGATTGGAGATCGGACGGTTGAGGGGAGTCCGGCGGCTTACAGGGGGTTTGAAGGCGAACATCGAACGACGGCGGGTCGGTGTCGAGTGGAGCGGCGGTTCCGGCGATCAGAGAGGACATGGAAGTGGTCGGGCGGGTGCGGCTCGACGAGGGCGTCTCGGTGGTGGTGTTGGTGGAGTTCGAGAGCAGCTGAGGTGAGCAGGACGTCGACAACGCGGCTCGGGTGCCCGCTACTTTGTTGGCGATGCTCGGGACGACGACGTCGGCAGTTCCTGGATGAAGAATGGTGTCAACGGGGTGCGGGAGTTTAAGGGGGGGGTCGGGTGGAGGTGTAGGGAGGGTGGAGTGGTGCTCACGGCATCGGGGACGGCAACGAACGGCAGCGGTGACGGCGAGATCAGAACAGCGCGGGCGTCGTCTGTGGTGAGGTGTGAGCTAGGGTTTTAGGGGGTTTCGAGGGAGGAGGCCGAGGGGATTATATAGGACATCAACTTGGAGCTGGGGGCAAGCTCAGAGCGTGATCCCTAGAGGATTGGGGTGTCGGGCGTGCTCTGCATGTGGGCTGGCATGACGAGGCATGGGCGAGGGGAAAGAGAAGAGCGGGACCAGGGTGTCAGCGAGAGAGGGGGGGGGGAAGTCGGTCGGGCGACCGAAGCGGAGAGAAACGGGTGCGGCGCGCTGGGTTGCGGCTGCTCGCGCGCTAGTGGGCTACATCGGCTCGCTAGCTGGGTCGTCGGCCTAGCCAGCTCGGGGGGGGGGGGCGTTTTTTTAATAATACAGAGGGGAAAAACTAAATAAGAAAAATATATAGACATATTATATATATATATTAAATTTCTCAGGGGAATTAATCCTACAACATGGACATTTTTCCAGGGGCAAAACACAAACTAAAAAAACATTTTTCTGAAAATCCCAAATAAAACTCAAATTTGAATTAAAACCCTTTGGCAATATTTTTGTTCTGACATTTTTGGAGTGTCATGTTTACTCCTCTCATACTTTTGCTCAAGTATTTGCCAGGCATTTTTTTGAAATAAATTTCAATTGCCAAACGAGTTCAAATTCAAAAAAAAAACTCAACTGCCTCAGAAAATTTCAAATGCCACTCAATTTCAAACAATATGCATAGATGCTTAGCTAAAATTGTAAAACATTCCAAATTGGAAATTTGGGATGTCATAGCACTGCTGAAGACCTCTGTGCTCTTGGCACAGGCTGAAAAGTGTCGGTGGTAGGTCTGTCATTCCTGTCTTCAATATCTTCCTGGAGCTTCTCCACAGTAGTTTGGATATCTGTGACCTTCACATCTAGATCATGGAATTTGGTCTCAATGATCCTCTCAAGACTTTCTTGATTCTGAGTCAGGGTGGCCAAGCCCTTCTCAATCCTGACAGTAGCCTCAAGCAGATAACTGAGTTGACCTTGCTTGGTCTTGATCATCACTTGTGAAGCATCTGGTACACTAGCTGCCCTTGCTGCTTTAGCAGCCTTTGCTCTCTCTCTCTCCCTCCATCCCTCCCTCCCTCCCTCCCTCCCTCTCTCCCTCTCCCTCTCCTCTCTCCTCCTGGGCTTTTGCACTGGTTAGATGAGATTCATCCATGACAATCTCATTGTGCTCAAATTCTGGCCTCAAGGGAAGATGCTCTTTATTAAGATATATCCATGTCCCCATCTTGGAGTTGATTAGCATCTGTATGTGAGGGGCATATCCACATGATCTTTTCTAATCAGCTGTAGTTCTCTTCACTGTTTCAACTATTAAGCTCATCACTTTAAACTTCTCTGGCACATCAAACATATGGAGCAAGTTGGTGGAGTGACCACAGATCATCCTATGATCTCCTGATTTGGGCAACAGAGTGTGCCTCAAGATGGTGTTGATGGTGGTAAAACGACCAGCAGATAGTATATAGACCCAAGCTTGTGAGTCTCCAAGGCAGCATCTGGAATGGTCTTGTACATGTTTGCCATGGAGTTGTGATCTTTCCTTGGCTTGTCATATACATTCGTGTCATTTTCATCTACCTCGGGGGCATTGATCAACTTGGCCCATTCAGCAATTGAAGATTGATACCTTGTTCCTTCTGTCATCCAGACCATTTTGCCATCTGGATAGAAATGAGTAGTGGAGTAGAATTGCATAATCATTTCATCATTCCATTTTGTTAAATTTTGACCAAAAAACGTGTCGACTCCATTCATCCTGAAGCTCTCATGCACACCTGGGAAGTAGTCCTCATTGTCATCAATGTATGTCCAATCAACCCATCTCATATCATTAACAATAGGTTTCTTGTCTAGCAACACAGTCTCATAGAAGTCCTGTTGTTCGTTGGTGTAGAAATGGTAATCTACATTAGTTCTTCTCCTGGTGGCATAGGGATCAGTCTGTCTCCATAGTCTCAGACTTGCATCCTTTCTTTCCTTCATGTTCTCACCAATAGAATGATCATCACTATGATCAGGAATCTTTGGCTTTAACTTTCTGAGCACTTGCTGCTCCTCATCCTCTTGAACTTCAGGCACTGCGGCCTTGTTCTTCTCAACAGCAGAAATGTTCCTAGTGGATCTCTTGGGTGCAGAAGGTTTTGGAGCTTGAGCTTGAGTTGGAGTCTTGGGGGCTGTCTTGGGCTTAGATGGAGCAGTCCCAGACTTTATGGCATGCCCCATGAGCTTTAGAGACTTTGGAGGTGGTGCAGCTGCCTCTTCCTCCTCCTCATCTTAATCTAACTCTCTCATCATAGATGATCTGCCAACGACTCTGGCCATAGTCTTCTTGACTCTCTCCTTCCTTTTCTTTCCTCCAGTAGCCTCTTCCTCTCTTGTTTCAAGAGTGAACTCCATGGTTTCTTGAGTGGAGGCTCTGGCTTTTGACACTAGTTTCTGCTTAGCAGGAGCCTTCTTGGGCATACCAGGCTTGGTGGCAGCAGCAACAACATTCTCCTTCTTGAGTACCTTTTTCTTTGAGGTTACTTCCTCATCAACAACAAAGTCCTCATCTTCAGATTTTGAGGTTCTCTTCTTCCTTGTCCTTGTAGAGGCCTTTGGCAAGTTGCTGGGTGTACTTCTGCTACCTTCATCATAGCTGTTATTGGAGGGACTAGTGCCCTCACTAAGATTCACCTGTTCCTATGACCTGTTCTGAATGTTACTGCCTTCTAACATCTCTGAAACTGACCCTATGAATAGATAGGTATAGGTAGAGTGGATGAGCATCACAAAGCACTGCTATTTTGCAAAAACATTGAGACAAAAACTTAACTTTAGTTTTCTGCAGAAAGCATTTCGGAGCTACTAATATGACAAACACGGTGACACTGAAGCACAATCAGAGTCTAGACATACAGTTTCGGTCAGACCCAAATACAGTTTAGTGACTCCGAGATGCCAGGGTTTCACACAGAAAGTGAACTCGGTCACACCAATTAGTACACTTTGGTCAGACCGAGTAGTACATGTGCAATGGCATGAGCCAAATCGGTGAGACCGAAATCTTCAGATCGGTCGGTCCGAGATGAGTTCGGCGGAAACCGAACCCTAAGTTTTTGCATCAAATCTATTCTGAAGGAACTTTCGGTGGATAGATTGATCTCAATCGTGGCAAGAAAGTAGGCATTGATCTTTGTGCAATAATTGGAGTTAAGGAAAGCACAAAGAGGTCGAGTCCGTACCCTAACTTGGTGACAAGCTCGCTATGGTGACAATGGCGGTGAGATTTCTGTTGACGGCGACGGAGACTAGCGGCAGGAGGCACTGGTGACGAGGGAGAAGATCTGGAGACCAGGAGCGCGGCAGAGCTGGGAGGCACGGATGAGTGGATTGAAGAAATTTCCAAAATTCTAGCCCACATTATATATACCCAGTCACCATCGGTGTGACCGAGTGGAACGACTCTATGGCACCAAGATGCGGAATTGCAAGCGATTACTGCAACTCGGTGAGACCAAACAGTTCTAATCGGTTGAACCGAGGTGAAAATCTAGATCAACTCAACGATTTTGGTGGGACTGAGAGGAATGAATAAGTCAAACCGAAAGCCATTAAGAGTTTTTGGAAGTTTAATCCCTTGACGAATCGGTGGCTCCGAGTGCTCCTCACCCGGAGGCTCCAAATTCGACTTGTTCAAACTTTGTGATGTAGCATGAATAGAGTTTGAGACGAGAAAAGCATAGATAGCTAGAGGGAGTTCTTAGGCATTCTTGTCCATCCATTTGGCAAAAAGAAAGACCAAACAATCAAAGCAACAAATGGATGTCCTTGAATGGAGAAAATTATGCAACCAACATGCTCACTCAATAAGATAACAAATGAAATATGTGGCAAAGCATGCACAAACACTCTAGCATCTATCAAAAATTGGCGATGACTAGGTCATCTATATATGAGTATATTGACTGAGGAGTCAAATGAGAACATTTGATCGTAGGTCATACTCATCGTTTAAGCACAAGTGGGGTTACCACTTTTACATAAAGCATTGTTGTGTTCACACCATTAGAGTTGCTTTAGCTCAGTTCTTAGAACAAAGCTCCCCCTATATGTGATATCCCCCCTAAGATGGATGAACTAACCATGGTTTTTGTTGATGATGACTTCATGTAGGTGTTGAAGATGTAGATGCTCGATGTTGATGTAGATCATTTGGAGCAATCCATTTGAGTGAGTTGCACTTACCTACCTGGGTTAGTCCCATAAGGAACACACAAGGATATCCATAGAAATAGAGAGAAATACACATATGTTGATGTCCATGAAAGCATTAGGTTACCTTGTCCCTTGTCTTTACCAACAAGAGGGTTTATGACTCCTTGAACTAGTGCAAGATATGAAAGTTGATTGCACTCGTCCTTGCAAAAATGAATATGAGTGAAGTGTGTTGGCGGAGTCACCTTGAAGACCTCTCTAGTTCTTCTTCTTTGGGACCCACATCAACTTGATGTGGATCCTTGGAATTGTAGTTGTACTTGATGAAGTAGAACTTGATGTAGTCTTGGGAACGCACTTGACCAAGGCCTTTGGAGCTTCTTAAAATGAATCAATCTCTTCTTGAAGCTTGACCTTGCATTTTAGTTTGTGGTCTTGTGGTGGAAGATCATCTTGAGCTTGTGTTCCCTTGAAAGAAGTGGGATAATACTTCTCTTGTTGAGGAAAAAACTTCGTCTTGGGGTATTGATCTTCTTCCCACTCAACTCCATTGGCATTGAACTTGTGTTCAAAACCAACACCTTGATTCTTTCGGTACCTTCCTTGCTTGCGTACAATTTCCTCAAATTGCTTACTTCCGGCAAGGCTCCTGTAAACACCATTCTCTATAATTCCCTTCAATAAGCTATTTTCTTGCTCAAGTGTAACTTTGCTAAGAGAATCATTAGTGGAATCAAGAGAACTACTAGAAGCAATAATATTGGATTTAGCATGATTATTGTTCCTACTATAATAATAATCTTTCTTGCTCTTATTGCTAGATTTTTACTTGTGGCATGTAAGTAGACAAGAGTAAACGCTTGGCAATGTAAGAAGAACTTTTCTTACGAAGATCATCATTGATTGCTTTTAAGAACCCATGCTCTTGCTCTAAATTGAGCTTTTCAAAGCGTAGCTTCTCATGAGTCTTTAAAAGCTCATGATGATCCTCTAAGGTAGTTTCATGAGCTAACTTAAGAGTGTTTAGTTCTTTAGTTAGACGCTCAATATCCTTCTTATCATTGTCATTCGCTTCATCTTGATTAGCATGATTAATAGCAATCTCATCATAGTTTTCATCACTAGTGTAGTCAACAAGTAAATCATCATCACCTAGCAAATCATCTTCATAACTATTGAAATCAACATACTCAAGGTCTGATACCTTGGGGCCTTTAGACATGAAGCATCTTCCAATCCTTTCATTTGGTGAGTCGAATATGTCGTAGGAGTTGGATGACACAAGGGCAAGACCGGAAACACCTTCATCTTGAGTATATTCGGAATCGAAGTGATAAATTCTCTCGGAGTAGCTGTCGGAGTCGGAACCTGATACCAATTCACCAATGTGAGCTTGATGTCTTCGTCTTGTATAGCTCTTCAATGACTTGTCCTTCCTTTCCGAATCCTTGCTTCTACGAGAGGGTCTTCGTTCATAACGATCATCTCTACTCCTTCTCTCTCTTGGTGGTGATTCATCTCTTTCACTTCTCCTTTTAGGTGAGTCTTCTCTTCTTTTGTAGGGAGCCATACACTCATTGGAGTAGTGTCCGGGTCTTGCACAATTGTAGCAATTGCTATCAAGACTAGAAGATCTTTTGTCATTGTATGACCTTGACTTGGAGTTTCTTTCTTTGCTTCTACTCTTGTAGAACTTGTTTAAGTTCTTCACCATTAAGCTCAATTCTTCATTGAAGAGTTGTTTCTCACTTGATGTTGTAGGAGCATCACATGAAGCCTTGTAAGCACCACTAGACTTGTTGTGAAGCTCTTCCTTATCCGTAAGTGACATCTCATGAGCAACAATTCTACCAATGACTTCCATTGTCTTGAGATCTTTGTAAGTGTGCATCATTTGGATCAAGGTGTACATGGTGTCTTATTTTCCATCCAAGGCTCTTAGGATCTTCTTGATGATGAATCTGTCGGTCATCTCTTCGCTTCCTAAGCTGGCAATCTCATTTGTGATGAGAGCAAGCCTAGAGTACATCTCAGCGACTCCTTCACCATCCTTCATTTTGAAATTGTCAAGTTGACTTTCAAGCACATCCAATTTGGATTCCTTGACAGACTCGGTACCTTCATGAATATCAACCAAAGTATCCCAAATTTCCTTTGCATTCTCAAGGCGGCTAATTTTGTTGAATTCTTCGAGGCACAATCCATTGAAAAGAATATTGCAAGCTTAAGCATTGTATTGCAACATCTTCAATTCTTCCATGGATGCTTCATGATCCGGTTCTCTTCCATCCTCGAAGTATTCACCTTGCAAACCAATATGCAAATAGCCCAAACGGCGGGGTTATGACCAACAATATGCATTTTCACCTTATGATTCCAACTAGCAAAATTAGTACCATAAAGTAAGGACCTCTATGGTGGTAATTTCCCTCGCTAGACGCCACACTCTCTTATGTTGTGAAACCAAGGCTATGAAAAAGCTATGGAAATCAAGGCAAATGGAGACCAAATCTCTGATACCACTTGTAGGATTGAAAGTGGGTATAGAGAGGGGGGTGATTAGACTATTTGACCAAATAAAAATCAAGCCTTTTCCCAATTTTAAGTCTTGGAAGATTTTAGCAACTTGGCACAAGTCAAGCAATCAACCTACACATGCAATTCTAAGAGTGTAGAAGGGGAAAGTAAAGCTTTTCATATGAAGTTAAAGGGAAGGGTTTGGATAAGGAAAACGCAATGTAGCCATGGAGATTTTTTGGCATGGTTCCGATAGGTGGTGCTATTGTACGTCCACATTGATGAAGACTTCAACCCACGAAGGGTAACGGCTGCGCGAGTCCATGGAGGGCTCCACCCACGAAGGATCCACGAAGAAGCAACCTTGTCTATCCCACCATGGCCATCGCCCATGAAGGACTTGCCTCACTCGGGTAGATCTTCACGAAGTAGGCGATCTCCTTTCCCTTACAAACTCCTTGGTTCAACTCCACAATCTTATCAGAGGCTCCCAAGCGACACCTAACCAATCTAGGAGACACCACTCTCCAAAAGGTAATAGATGGTGTGTTTATGATGAACTCCTTGCTCTTGTGCTTCAAATGATAGTCTCCCCAACACTCAACTCTCTCTCACAGATTTGGCTATGGTGGAAAGATGATTTGAGTGGAAAGCAACTTGGGGAAGGCTAGAGATCAAGATTCTTGTGGCTGGATTGGAATGTCTTGGTCTCAACACATGAGTAGGTGGTTCTCTCTCAGAAAATGAGTAGTGGAAGTGTAGGCATGTTCTGATGGCTCTCACTTGAATAGAGAAGGGGTGGAGGGGTATATATAGCCTCCACACAAAATCCAACCGTTATACACAATTTATCCAACTCGGTCAGACCGAATAGAAGAACTCGGTAAGACCAATTTAGTTCAAAATGTGAATGTTAGGAATGTCGGTGGGACCGACATGATCAACTCGGTGGGACCAATGTGCTAGGGCTAGGTTAAAACCTCATCTCGGTGTGGCCGATTGCATGAACTCGGTGAGACTAATTTCAGCAATGAGTAAAGAGAAAGTTGGTCAGGCAAACTCGGTGGGACCGATCGCTCATTTCGGTAAGACTGAAATGTTATGAAGGGAAACAAAGAGTTTGCATTGTGAACTCGGTGGGACCGATCGCTCATTTTGATATGACCAAAACGTTACGAAGGGAAACAGAGAGTTTGTAGTGCCACCTCAGTGAGACCGAGATCCGTATCGGTGAGACCGAATTGTCTAGGGTTTCTGGAAATAGCTATGTCAAAAGAACTCGGTGGCGCCGGATAGATCAAATCGGTGGGGCCAAGTTTGACTTTAGTTTTTGGACATATTTCGAAATGAGAAAGTGGCTGAGGGTTATGGAGCAATATCACTAAGCACTTTGAGCAAGTAGACCATTAAGCAACACATTATCCCCTTTCAATAGTATTGAATTTCCTATGGACTCAATGTGATCTTGGATCACTAAAATGAAAATGAAGAGTCTTGAGCTTTTGCCAATCTTTGTCCTTAGCATTCTGAGGGGTCCACATCTCTAGTCCATGCCATGCGAATCATTGAACTTTCTGAAATATTTAACTTGAATGGATATTAGTTCAATGAGCTATATGTTGTTATGAATTACCAAAACCACCTGGCAATTAGTTTCACTTTGAAATGCCCCTTAGGAAGATGAGAATGACATAGATGTCTATGGTAAACCATGGATGGACCAGAACGCTATGGCTCACATGTACAAGCCTATCCCTGACAAAGCATTTGAGACTCACAAGTTTGGTTCTATCTACTACTTGCTTGCTGGTTTGGCCACCACCAACTACAACTTGAGGCATACCTTGTTGCCCAAGTCCGGAGATGAGAGAATGATCCGTGGCCATTCCATCAACCTGCTGCATATATTTGACATACCACGGAAGTTTAAGGTTATGAGTATGATAGTTGAGACAGTCAAGAGGACAACTGCTGACCAAAAAAAGGCCATGTGGATATGCACCACATATTCAGATGTTGATCAATTCCAAGGTTGGAAGTGACACATATCTACTTGACAGAGAGCATCTACCTCTTAGGCCAGAATTTGAGGACAATGAAGTTGTGATGGATGCTTCACATCTTACATCAGTTGAGGCCCAGGAGAAGGCTGAGAAGGCAAAGGCTGCCAAAGCAGCAAGTGCTCTAGATGCATCAATTGTAAATCTCAAGACCAAGCAAGATCAACTCACATATCTGCTAGAAGCAACTCTGAGGATAGAGAATAGTCTGGCCAACATGAATAAGAATCAGGAGAGCCTAGAGCGGATTGTTGAAGACAAGATGTATAACCTTGATGTCAAGGTCATAGATATTCAAACAATTGATGAGAAGCTGAGAGATGATGTCGAGGACAGAGATGACAGACCTACCACAGACAGATTTCAGCCTATGCCAAGGGCACCCAGGTCTACTGCTGAGCCAGTAGCAGACACTAGGCCTACTCACTCTGCTCCTACCACCATTACCACAGTGCCACCACCAGTGTCAACCCCTCCTGCTCAACATACTTCAGTTGAAGCATTTGCAGATGCAGTTCTCTCAACGCCTTCTAGGCACACCGGAGCAACAAGCCAGAAGACCCCTTTAAGAGCTCCCGGAGATCGTGCCTAGAGTGTCGTATAGCACTATACATTTTCAAACTTTTTGGTAACTTGTTGCCAAAGGGGGAGAAAATGTATAGATCATAAGCTTCAAGAGAGAGAGAGAGAGTCTTCTACTTCTTTGTTGGTTCTTATTTGCCTTGCTACTCTCCTTTGGTTGATGCTACTTGATGCTACATTTATGTTATGCTTGTGAGATACCTTGTATGATCATGTGTTTGATCATACTATGCTTAATGTGTGCTCGCATGTCTATCTCTATGATTATTTGGGTATGATCAATCACTTGTATCTTTGGTGAAGAGTGCATGTTATTTTACTCTTATCATTTTGTGTGCTCCACCAAGATGTATGTGACATGGAAGAGTGACCCATGATCCTATTCGATTGTGCATTTGCATTCTAACGCAAATTTTAAACAATTCACAAATTTAGGGGGAGATCTTGCTTACCACATACTTCTCAAAGCGACGATGTATTTCATTCATTTTATCATTTGTCGAAGCTTTGATCAATATGTTGTCATCAATTACCAAAAAGGGGGAGATTAAAAGTGCAACTAATCCCCGGGTGGTTTTGGTAATTCATAACAAAATATAGCTCATTGAACTAATATCCCCTCAAGATGAATATTTGAGGAAGTTCAACGAATGGCATAGCATGGACTAGAAATGTGGACCACTCAAAATGCTAAGAACACATATTGGCAAAAGCTCAAGACTCTTCATTTTGTTTAAGTGACCCAAGATCACATTGAGTCCATAGGAAAGCCAATACTAATAAAAGAGGATGAAGTGTTGCTTAATGGCTTGCTTGCACAAATGCTTAATGATATATATTTCTCCAAAAAACCCAACCACTTTCTCCATCCAAATATGTCAAAACCCTAAACTCCAACTCGTCCGCACCGATTCTTTCTATCCGGCACCACCGAGTTTATATGACATAGCCATTGCCAGAAACCCTAGCAATTCGATCTCACCGATACGGGTCTCGGTCTCACCAAGTTGGCCTTGCCAACGCTCTTTGACTTTTTGCATTTATTTCGGTCTCACCGAGTTATGCAATCGGTCTCACCGAGTTGGCTTGACATTCTCTGTGTTGTCGTATTGCTTCACTTTAGTCTCACTGAGTTGATGCAATCGGTGCCACTGAGATGATGTTTTCCCTAAAGCCCTAGCACATCGGTCCCACCGAGTTGTTCAGTTCGGTCCCACCGAGATTCCTAACGTTCACATTTTGAACTAATCGGTCCCACCGAGTTTAGCTATTCGGTCTCACCAAGATTGGTCAAATGTGTGTAGTGGCTGGATTTTATGTGGATGCTATATATACCCCTCCACCCCCTTCTCCATATGTGAGAGAGCCATCAGAACGTGCCTACACTTCCACCATACATTTTCTGAGAGAGAACCATCCACTCACGTGTTGAGATCAAGATATTCCAATCATACCACAATAATCTTGATTTCTAGCCTTCCCAAGTTGCTTTCCACTCAAATCATCTTTCCACCATATCCAAATCTGTGAGAGAGAGTTGAGTGTTGGGGAGACTATCATTTGAAGCACAAGAGCAAGAAGTTCATCATCAACACACCATCTATTACCTTTTGGAGAGTGGTGTCTCCTAGGTTGGTTAGGTGTCGCTTGGGAGCCTCCGTCAAGTTGTGGAGTTGAACCAAGAAGTTTGTAAGGGCAAAGAGATCGCCTACTTCATGAAGATCTATCCGAGTGAGGCAAGTCCTTCATGGGAGACGACCATGGTGGGATAGAGAAGGTTGCTTCTTCATGGACCCTTCGTGGGTGGAGCCCTCCGCAGACTCGTGCAACTGTTACCCTTTGTGGGTTGAAGTCTCCATCAACGTGGATGTACAATAGCACCACCTAGCGGAACCACGCCAAAAATCTTCGTGTCTTCATTGCATTTGCACTCTCCAAACCTTTCCCTTTACATTCATATGCAATATTTTACTTTCCGCTAATACACTCTTAGAATTGCATGTGTATGTTGATTGCTTGACTTGTGTTAATTGCTAAAATCTGCCCACAACTAAAATTGGGAAAAGGTTCAATTTTTATTTGGTCAAGTAGTCTAATCACCCCCTCTAGACATAATTACGATCCTACAACTACACATGCCTTTCTCTTTCTTTGACACACATGTCACACCATTCCCCCTTCCCTACTAGGTTTACATCATTAGTGGTATCTCTTCTCCACATACACACACTCCCTCTCACGCACACGCGTGCGCACAAACACACACAGACACACACAACACCCATCTATCTGGATCCTTCTTTTAAGACACACACCCTTGCATATTCTCTTCAACTCTATGTATATATCTATATATATCCCCGTCTTTCTCTATAACTCATATGCGCACCAAAATTCTCCATCTCTCTAACTCAACATCTCTCCCATGTCCGCATGTGTATCTCACACCCTCACTCTATGATTATGTCTATCTGTCTCCATGTTACACAACACAAAGCCCCATGCACATGTCTCTCTATCCTCCACACACACAGACACACAAAGAATCTCTTATGATTGCCTCAGTCTCTCCATATCGCACACATGTGCTATCTCTCTCACACACACATGCTCAACCAAGGTTTTCTCGTGAATAACTTACTGTTTATTCATCAACATTCGTGATAGTACGACGAACACGAGATGTGAAAAATAATACATCTACATGTCCGTAGACCACCTAGTATGACTACGAGGACTAGAGTGAGCTGAAAGCACGCCGCCGTCACCTCCTCCTTATCAGCGACGGGAAAACCTTTGTTTTACATAGTCGAGAAGCCATCGTGCTAAGGCCCCACATGCTCAGCCGTTGAATAGAACGTAGATCCAAGTTTACGGAGACAACTATCAATAATACGCTTGTATTTGCAATTTTCCATATTTATACTCCTATAAAAGACTTAGTTGGTGATGATGGTGTGTCTGCCATCCGTCATTTCTGACCATTAGATCTACATCTAATGACTGTGAGGTAGTTGTTGCCTTTTCGCAACAACATGCCACTTCTCTACTCCAGTTTGCAGAAAACCCCTAAGTATCTTAAAACCAACCACATCCCTCCTTCACCTTATGAAAACAGCTTGATGAATATATTCTGACTCAAACATAATATATTTTTAGTTATATATGTATATCAAAATTAGAGTGTTTTCTATCAAGTTTGTGAATAAGTATTATTCTACTTATAATCCGTTGCAACACACGTGCACATTGCTAGTATTTCCATATCTTCGAGTTTTCCATCAAGATATTAGTCAGTCATGGTCGATATTTAGTTTGAATTACGTACACATAGGCACTATGTAACTAGCCGTGCTTATTGGCTTCCAAAGCTTAACTTTCACTCCTACTTACAGTATGTAGAGTATTTAACAAAAGACTACCACTTTCAACCAGCCCTAGGAGGAAACTACCATACAAAAATAGCAAAAACATACCCAAAATTTCTTAACCCGCACCAAAAAACTACCACCTAGTGCCGATTAGGCTCATTTAAACCCGTTTATGACAGCGTTGGCCCACATGTACGTGCTGATGAGGCACCTTAAACCAACATCGTCTGTTTGACCGTTAACACAGGAGGGACCCACATATGAGAACCTATCCTCTTCTTCCTCCTCCAATCATTATTTTTCCTAAACATTACTTCAAACAGTTCATATGCATGTTCATCGCTGGCGCCGTGATGAGAAAGCCGCTCGCCGCTCCACCGAACGGGCCGGACGTCGCGCTAGCCTCCGCATGGGTTGGTTGGCTGGCTCGAGCGTAGCTCACGCCCGTGCAAGCCACCACGTCAGCCTATGATCGAGTCAGATAGCTGGCCTTAGCGTGAGATACGCGAGCAAGTCGTCGCACCGCCATGCCAACCTAGTTAGCAAACCTTGCAGACAAGCAGCTGGATGCATCCAGCAGGGTGTGTTCTAGCTTGGCTAGCTTGCGGCCACAAGCGCTGCATGGAGCTGGCATCCAAGCTATGTCTCCGCACAGCCGGTGCTTTTGACCTCGCCTTCTGCCGGCAGCGGTAGCTGCCTCCAATGGCCGAGGATGACTAGGTAGATGGGCGAGAGGTAGGAGGTGACTCAAAGATTTTTTTTCCAGACTGACATGTAGGCCCCACAAGTCATAACGCCTAACTTGCTGGTCAAATAGATGGAGTTGACTTAAGGGGCAACATGGGTCTAAACATGCCTATAATGGCACTTGGTAGTTTATTGCGACAGTTAAGAAATTTTTGGTATGTTTTTGCTAATTTTTGTAGTAGGGTTTTTTGGTAGGGCTGGTTGGGAAGTGGTAGTTTCTTGGTAGTGGTTTCTTGTAAGGAACAATGTACTAGCGAATATAGCTGGGTATATTATTAACCATGCTCTTCATCAGCAATAATCTTTAAACCAGCGCCTCCCAATTAAGCCCGAGGAGCTGAAAAAGCCTCACGTCGCATTGGGAATTGTGCAATATGGCCCTGGACTAAAGTGCTAGTAGTACTACTCTATAGATTGTGGTGTTGCATGCATGGACTTCGCTCCACTAGGGCATCCACAGTGCTTAGAGGCTAGCTTTGCCTCTAAGCTGGACCCCACAGCCCTGCCTCCAAACAATCTCAAAACCACACAGTTTATAACATTTTGCTTCAGCCTCTATTGCGGGCCCATGATTGATTAAACAAAGTCATGGTAATTTGAATGGAGGAGACCTTTGGTGCATCACATGCATCGTTCGGAGGACAAATAGGCCGACGGGTGGGGTTGTTGATTATTTAAATCGCAAAAGGCAGCCTCCAAACTAAGAGGCGACGCCAGAGATTTTTTGCTTAGAGGCGTGAAGTGCATTTTATGGAGGTGACTTCTCCTTTGGTTTGTAGGAATTTTGTAGGAACTCTATAGGATAGGATCCGCAAAGGAAAAATTCCTTTGAAGCCCTTTGCTTTATAGCAATGGATTTCTATTCCTATGTAGGATAGAAAGCAATCCTTCACATTTTGGAGGAAAAAACATTAGCCTAGACTCAATGGAAAATTCCTATCCTATGCACCAAATGACATCTCTTTCTTTATAGAATTGAGATGCATGCCATCTCACTTCCTATGAATTTCCTATTCCTATAAATTCCTATCCTATGAACCAAAGGAGGCCTAAGAAGAGAGAGAGTGCTTAGAGGCAGTGAAAAATGCACATTGTGGAAGCTGTTATCGGCTCTAAACTCTATAAAAAATCATCTGGATGCATTTTTTTGTTTTGAAATGGAGGAAAGCTTTGCCTCATCTAATTAATAAAGAAGGAAGGACCAACAAACAAAGTTCAACGAGATCCATTACACCTCCACAAATGGAAGCGAAAAGCATAGTCTCGTTGTATCAAAGAACTCAAATGTTCTGCCCCCGAAGTAACCATAGCAGATAAACATGCTGCTAGTGTGTGCGTGGGAGGAGCGGCTGAGTAGGCCGGCTACACGCTTGAGTAGAGCAAGGAGATTACGCAGGTGTACTTTCCCTACATTGATAGTACATCGACGGTTCTAGAGAACAGTAGTACCCTCCACTTGCAACTGTAGCTCCTTGGCCTTGAGATTCAAGAGTTCAAAGCCGATCCCAGGATACACGTACACCGCACGCGACAACCTCTCCGCCTTGAGTGCTACCTCTCCACCTTGTATCGTTGGGCCGTGTACTCTGTTCGGATGTTGCTTTATAATATAAAGCGGGGCAAAAGCCTGTTTCGAGAGATTCAAGAGTTCAAAACTGGTGAACTATAGAAGTACAGTAGACAGTATATAGAGAAAGTACTACTACTACTAAAGTAGTACTATATAGTGTATGTAGTAAATAATAACCGCACCATCGCACTACCACTATGAATTAATGAAGGGACGAGGCCGTGCGGTTACGCTCTTATCTCCTCCTCGCTAGTTCCCCTCCCCCCGAAGAGACCAAGGCTGATTGTCGCTGCTGCCATGGATTCGCCATGCGGTTCTCCTCCTCATCGCAGCTGGGAGACCTTGGACGATGATCCTCTGGGAGAAATCGCATGCCGCTCCGACTTCCTCACCGCCACAAGACTTGGTGGTTCCTGCACCAACTTTTTTAAGACGATGCGTAAACATGCTTGGGAGAAGGCCATGCTTGTTGGTCTTCCATGCGTCCTCAAGAAGAAGGTTATTCAATGGGGTAATCCATTGAATAGTCCACCACAACGTGGTTGTGCTTGCATGTTGACTCCGCTAGAGTTGGCGACATTGAGAGGTAGTTGGATTTTGTCTGATGAGCAGGTCAGTCATGGAGTTTGACCATGTAGTGTATAAATTCTAAATATAGTACTTAGTTATTCCATCACGTAATTTCTCCACTGCCCACCATCTTATATATAGGTTTGGGTTGGTCCCAACGGAGATTGGCTTGCATACTTCTGGCCCGATACCACCATCATTTTGAACAACATCCACATCAGTGATGCTGTTCCTATAGATCCCTTCTCCACCATTGGGATCGACCTTCCAGACTGGCTGGGCTTGACTACATATGATGATGCCTACATAAGATTGAAGAAGATAGCAATTGCGGACCCGCCGACAAAGCGACACAGCTACGACGATTACTATCTCAGTGCGGTGTTCGACATAAGGATTGCCATCGATACAAATGGCCGTAACGGTAGAGGCTGGCACATGTTGGCTGCGACAGATTTGTACCCATACATGTTCAAAGACGTCATGTGCCATGTAGGCCGCATCTTCATGGTGACAAGCCAGGGTATTTGTTTCATCTGGATGCCATCCTATGATACGGGAGATTACAAATGAAATGCACAAACCATCATTTTCATCCCTAACGGTACTACACTATTTTGTAGGAATCAGGCATCCCCCGATCAAAATAAGATCGCCGATCCTGGATGTGCATTTGCATCCGCGACTCGGTCTAACCTGGAACCTTGTAGCTGACTTTGGCAGATTGGGATCAACTATCTTACCAGTCATTACCCATGGTACCACTGATGTGCACCATGGTCACATGATCAACCATGATCGGACTGTCACCATCTACACAAGTATTCCATTTTCTCATTGTTGTGTGTTAGAGTAGGAGTACTACTTGTTAGTTCTTTTCTTGACTAGACATGTTTACTAATACTAGTACTACAATTTAGTATTGGATTTTTTAAACCCTCTTGCCTTCTCTTTCATTGTAGTACTACTAGTACTAGTACTTTTTACCTTGGAGGATGCATATAGCTAGGCCCCTGAAGACTTGAACCCACTAGCTCCCACCATTTTTGTTTTTCCATGTCTTACTATCTCATCCATGTAGCCAAGAGTGGCTATAAATAATAAGATGGTTATTTTACTTCCTTTATACTGGAAGTAGTACTACTTGCTGCACAATATTATTGGCCGCCATATTTGAGCACAACATTGTCATGCGTGGACCTTGACCATGTACATCACCATGTGTACAGATATGAGATGCCACGTGTACCAGATGAACGGTGCCGGGTTCAACCCTCGTGATCCTATGTGGGTATCGAGGACACTCTTGGAGAGTACTCGCTTTTCATTGGGGACAACTACCCCATTGTGAAGCAGATGCCACCTTCCATGCACGAAATCCAAGGCCTATCATTCATGAATCATGGTTGTTTCTTTAGTGCACACCGCCAGATGAACGACATGCTGGGACATGCTATCCCTGATATATGCCGCTTCAGGTTGGATGAGTCTCCATCGTGTGGAACTGGACTAGAAAGCTGCGAAAATGATTCCCATTGCCCACCGCTATGGATCGTGACATATATGAATAACACCACGGACTGGAACCTGGAGGAGGACATGGAGCCCATCTATAACGTGTAAGTGGAGTATGGTAAATAGTGAATGGTAGCACTATAAATATATGTAGAGTAGTCGTGCACAAATTTATCACATGAGTGGAGATGGACTTGTGTGGCATGCTGGCATTTGTCCTTTAGAATTTATTACTAGTAATTGCGTTATGTGTATGTGCAACTTGTGTGGCTGATGCACGGGCTCCAACACGCTCTGTGAGAAAAAAAGGTGGCATAGCTTTGGCTATAGGTGACATGGCATGATTTTTCGCTATAGTTGTGGTACTAGGACAACAACTCGTACTCCTATAAACCTTAGCACTTGGCTCTTCGCCTCTTCAAGAGGTTCAACAATTCATACTCCTATAAGCCTTGCACTAGGCTCTTCGCCTCTTCGGGGGGTCCAACAATGATGATACTACAGTACAAAATGCTTCTGGCAATCTGACACCAAATGAACTATTGCACGTCCACCGCGAGGGCGCTGTAGTCAAAACCATCTCCTCGTCCTGCGAGCTCCCGTGTGCGTGGGCGAGGGAGAGGGCATTGGCATATGTAGTAAGCAAGCTTCTCCTTGTCCTGTGAGCCACCGTGCGTGGGTGAGGGAGAGGGTGTAGTAAGCAAGCTTCTCCTTGTTCTACGAGTTGATGGGACACATCAAAGTAGTAGTCCATACTGCGTCCTTTCTGGTTAATATGGCTTAATATAAAACGATATAAATACACTAGCGGTCAACGTATGTAACAATAGGGTCACTAGACTTCATACTATGCTCATTACGGTCACTATATAGTCTTGCGTTGATTATACGGTCACTAGCTCACTGTAGAGCACCGTACTGCACCCTCCTGACCGGCCACATAGTCGGCATGTCACTTTGTTGACTGGTTAAATTGGCACCTGGTTTCTGGGTCCCACTTGTCAGTTGGCAGAGCAAAGAAATTAGTTAAACGAAACTTTACTCAGGCGTGACAGGAGTCCAACCCTTGCGCGCGACCACCCTGGTTGTGTATGTTCATGCACGTGTACTCCCTCGGTCCATGAAAAATTGTACATCTAGCATTAGAATTTTTTCCAACAAAGAGTGTACATCTACACTTCCAATGCACTTAGCCTTTAATCTAATCGGTATTGTTTGACTAATGTAGCAACTTGTGCTCTAGCTATAGGCTGCATGTCTATTCTTAATTATAGCATGCAACAATCTCCATTTAATATTCTTCTCTCAATGGTCGCATGCACACAAAAGTCTGCTACTTTTGGGTATTAATTATGCCATGGAGTTCCAGTTCCTCTTGGTCAATGTGTAAATCTCTATATGTACAATCTTTCACAGGCGGAGGGAGTAGGTTGAGCACATTGAGTGTGAGCGTGTGTTGCGACTTTTGTTGTGTGCCAATGGATGCGTGAGTGTTGCGTGCGTGCATGTGTACATGTGAGTGTTGCATGCATACATGCATGAGGATTCTACTCCCTCCCATTGACATGTTCATATTTCAAGCTTCATTAAAACGTTGCATGCAAGAATTAAGAGAACGCTCACCGATGCTTGTAAAAGTTCTAGTCTTTTCTTCTTCACGCATGCACGCATGCATTCCAATTAATATGTTCATAAAAAAAATTCTGGAGGAAAACCAGCCCATTATTGCGCAATTTTGGAAAAAATCTTTGGGCTCTCATCATTTACTACTACCTTGGTTGATGATTTTTTTATTGTCCTGTATATAAACCGGAAGGAGGGGTAGGTAGTACTAGTAGTACTCCTACATAATTGGCGTCGGGTGCCTTGGGCAATGGTTCTTGTTGTTGGACAGGATGAGAGTAGATGCATAGGGATACTGTAGATAGGAAGTCTTGGCGATCCATTATTCCCCACCTCGGCCAGAGAGAACTATTCAACTAGTCTTCACAATAAAGTGACAATACATGTTGCAGCAGATGGGACACTTAATTAATAAGCTGAGCCAGCGTGTTGGTGTTACTAAATCATCCTTACCCTGTACTGCCATCATGTTTGCCAGTGGATCACGCTTCTGCAAGTACGCCAACGCACCTCTATCTTCCATAAACTGACATATGGGCCCTCTTGAGGTAGACCCACATGTCATCGGCTTAACTATTTACACTTTGACGGATGATATATCTTGGTAGTAGTACTACCAAAATTGAGATTTAGTGCACTTTCTTGCCCATCTTTCCCTCTTCTTCCTCTTCTGTTCCCCATCATCGGATGCACACCATTCCCCCCGCTCACTGCTCGCCTGCCCGCGCCATCTTCCTCTGCAGCTTGCGCGTACCATATCTTCCTGCTCACTGCTCGGCTGCCTGCGCCATCTTCCTCTGCAGCTCGTGCATACAATATACCCTCGCTCACTGCTCAGCCACACACGCCATCTTCTTCGCTCGCCCGCCCGAATCCACTTCTCTGCTCGCCCACAGGCACCAAAAACCCCAATCACTTAGTTCCCTAAAAAACCTATGATAGAACCGACTGACACGCAAAGCCGTGATTGAAATTCCCTCCCCGATGTTCTCTTGGAGCAGATCTGTAATCGTATGTACCTTCTCAGCACCATGCATATGGCCACATGCTCGGTGTCTATGTACCGTGTACTCGTCTGCAACCGACCGACCCTTTTCTCCTTGCTGATGCCTGATCCTCGCAGGTGGCCCAGACACCGACTTGACGATCCCACGGAGGTTGTCTTCGTGCCCCTCGACTTGCTACCAGTACCCTCCCATCTGTTCTTCATGCGCGTCCACTACCAGGAGGCCATGAAGGCCAACTGGATCATCCTCATCCACCAATCCGGTAGTCCATGACATCTCGTGGATATCTACACCCAGCGAGAGATCACCCTTCCATCATTGGATACTGCCGGCATCGTTCCTCGCGGCCCGCCGGACACTCCTACCTACTATGAACGAGACACGTCGAGCTTTTGGTACAATCTCTGTTTGCTGAAGGTTGTAATCTGTGAAGTGCCGACATCATCACAAGACTACATGGATTACAAGCTCATTGCTTTGTTCGACGGGGGATTAGTCTATCTAGAATCCAGTAGTCATACATGGTTATGTGGTGTAGGGTGAAACCCTAAGATGGATCATTTCACACTTGGAGCGGGAAAAGGGAGATGAACACCAAGAACACAAAGAGGAAATCGCTCCAACAATACCCAATTACACATCCACTAGAATAGCAAACACAAGATCCACAAGTTCACAAACATAATCAAAGGAAAGATACAATAGAGTTCTTCCCACTCCTAGGAGATGAGGTCTTGATGATGGTAGTCTTCTCCAAGAGGAGGTCTTGACAACCACAAGTGGATCCTCTCCTAAGAGGTCTTGAAGTCCACAAGGGGATCCTCTCCTAATAGGCCTTGATCTCCAATGGAGGTGGTAGAAGGAGCAAAGCCCTCAAATTCTCATCTATCTTTGCTAACCCTAAACATAACCCTAGGTGCGGAATATATAGACTTGGGGTCGAAGTGGATGAGGAGGGGCTCAAACAGGAGATCACAGCCGGCCATCCCGGAGAGCCCGTGCGCACGGGGTTAGTTGGGCCGGTGCGCACGGGGGTCCCGTGTGCATGGTACACACCTGTGCGCACGGGGTGCTACAACGCCATTTCTCTATGTATCCCGTGGGCACGGGGTCATGGGGGCTCATGCACACGGGGTCACCTGCGACTTCTAGTGCTGCTGCTGTTTGGCTCGTTCCTCATTCGTGCGGCCTTGGGGTGGTTCTCCTTGCACTTGGTGGTGTTCTCAACTGCTTGGAAGGGTACCTCTTTGTACCTAATGATGCATAGGGTATTTTGGTGAGGCAGCAACCAAATCTCATTCGAGTTCATGTGCAAGTCAAGTAGGAAGGAGTTCACTTTGGTTTCCATTGCGCGTGCTCGAGCTCTTGTCATAGGTCCGTGTGGGGCTTGATGTGTTGGTGTAGAATCCATGGGGATGATGGAAGGATGCTCCATGTCATCCCCCTCCCTTGGGAGAGACTCGTCCACGTATCATGATCTTCATTACCATGGTACTTGGCCAACTCTTTGACGTTGAAGATGTCGCTTACGTTGTACTTGTCGCGTGGGATGTCAATCTTGTAAGCATTGTCGTTGTAGCGTGCTAGCACCTTGAAGGGCCTGTCGGCTCATGGTAGTAGCTTTGACTTGCGCTCATTGGGGAAGCGGTCCTTGTGAAGATGAAGCCATATGAGATCTCCCGGTTGGAACACCATTGGTGTCTTGTTGATGTTAAGCTTGGTGGCGATGCGGTGTACTTGACGCTCGATTGTTGCCCTTGTACCTTCATGCATCTTCTTGAGAAAACCTACCTTGCACTTGCATCCATGTTTGCGCGTTCTTGGAGCAGAAGAGGTAGAATGTCCAATGGGGACAATGGGTTGAAGCCGTAGACAACCTCGAAGGGTGACTTGCTGGTAGTAGTGTTTCGAGCTCGATTGTAGGCGTACTCGGTGATGGGAAAGCACTCCTCCCACTCCTTGATGTTCTTCTTGATCAACATGAGTAGGAGAGTAGATAGCATCCGGTTGGTGACTTCCATTTGGCCATCAGTTTGAGGATGATAGGCTATTGAGAATAGAAGCTGGATGACGAGCTTGGCGCAAATGGTCTTCCAAAAGTAGCTTAAGAACTTGACATCCCGGTCTGACACAATGGTCCTTGGCACCCCATGCAACCTCAAGATTTCCCTACAAAAATTATTAGCAACATGTGAAGCATCATCTATATTGTTGCATGGTATGAAATGTGCCATTTTTGAGAATTGGTCCCCAACAACAAACACGGAATCCTTTCCATCTCGAGTTCTAGGCAAACCAAGCACGAAATCCATACTAATATCTTCCCATGGTTGATATGGAATTGGAAGTGGCATATGTAAACCGTGAGATTGGGCTTTGGACTTAGCTTTGCAACATGTAGAGCACTTGTTGGTGAAGCGTGCCATGTCGTGGAACATCTTTGGCCAAAAGTACTTGAAGGAGAGTGTGACGAAGGTCTTGTCGCGCCCGAAATGTCCCATGAGTCCACCTCCGTGAGCCTCTTGCACAAGCAACAAACGAAGAGAAGACTTGGGTACACAAAGTTTGTTAGCACACATAAGGTAGCCATATTTGATATAAAAGTTCTCCCAACAAGTGTGAGTAAGGCATTTGGCATAAGGAAGTGCAAAAGAGGGATCATTCGCATAAAGATCTTTAATATGCTCAAAGCCGATAACATTCAACTCAAGTGTAGTAACAAGCATGCATATGCGGGAAAGAGCATCTGCCACAACATTTTCTTTGCCTTTGATGTACTTGATCACATAAACAAAAGACTCAATAAATTCACTCCATTTATCATGTCGTTTATTCAACTTAGTTTGACCTTTAAGGTACTTTAGAGTCTCATGATCGGTATGTATGACAAATTCATGTGCGCGAAGATAATGCTCCCAAACATGCAATACTCGCACTAAAGCATATAATTCTTTGTCATATATGGGATAGTCAAGTTGAGCACCGGAAAGTTTTTCGCTGAAGTATGCAACGGCTTGCTTTTCTTGCATCAAAACTCCACCAATCCCATTACCGCTAGCATCACAATGAACCTCAAAAGTTTTGGTGAAATCAGGTAATGCAAGAATTGGGGCATGTGTAAACAAAGATTTGAGCTCGTCAAATGCGGTAGATTGAGATGGTCCCCAAACAAAAGGTGCATTTTTCTTAATCAAAGCATGCCACGGTGCGGCAATAGTGCTAAAGTCTTTCACAAAGCGACGATAAAAATCTGCTAGACCAAGGAAACTATGCACTTGTTGCAAATTCGTGGGTTGGGGCCAATTTTTAATTGCTTCAGTTTTAGAATCATCTACATGAAATCTCTTGGAATACACAACAAAGCCCAAGAAAACGATCTTGTCAACACCAAAAGTGCATTTCTCCATATTAGCATAGAGATGTTCTTTTCTAAGCGCAAAACGGCCCTAAGATGACTCACATTCTCTTTGAGGGATTTGCTAAACACAAGAATGTCGTCAAAGTAGACCACCACAAACACACCAATGTAAGGACGAAGCACATAATGCATAAGACGCATGAAAGTACCTGGTGCTTCCGATAAACCCATAGGCATAACTAACCACTCATACAAACCAAACTTTGTTTTGAAAGCGGTTTTCCATTCATCACCCTCTTGGCATGGAATGGGATGCCTATATCTAATGGTGATAGCACTGATAGGTCTACAATCGGAACATATGCGAAAGCTACCGTCTCTTTTTGGCATAAGAATGACCGGTATGGCACAAGGTGTAACATCCCAAATTTTCAATTTGGAATGTTATACATAGATCATTCATGCATATCATGTTTTATTGCATTTCGATTTGCGATCCTCGAAATTCTAAGGAACTCAAGGACCCACGGAGAGAGTTGGGGATTTCACGATTTTCATATTTGAATTTTTATCAAATATCGAAACAAGGATCATTTGTTTTAATTATTTTTCTCTCCGAAAATATTTCATATTCAAAATATATGAGAGGGGATAATATGACTTCCCCCAAAATAATGAAATATTGGAGGAAAATATTAAAAACAAATGAATATTTTTATTTGCGATTTTATTGCTATTTTATTTGCATAGGAAAAATACACGTTTTTCAAAATTGCATTTTAGGCCCACATAAATGTTGACCTTTTCCGGCATATTTTTCGAGGACGGGGAAATTTTATTTTGGAATTTTTGGAGTCCGTTTAGTATTTCTTTCCTTACTTTTTCTGCATGTCAGAATTATTTAAAAAAAGTCAAACCGACTTGGGCCGCCGTGAGCGACCCGGACTCCGCCTTGCCCAAGCCGCCGCCGCCGCCGGAGACGCCGTTGCCACCGGAGTTGACCGCCGCCACCGCCGAAGTTGACCGCCGCCGCTGTTTTTTCGTTTTATTTCGGTAAACCCCAGATCTAGATCCGTTTTTTTAAATTCCGGTTTATTTTCGTTAGATCGGTTTTTCTGACGATTTATTTATTTTGCGGACGTTCGTCCGTACGTTCATTTTTACGAACGGTTTTCACCATTTAGCCGCAGACAGCGAATGTTCGTTCGTTAGCCTATTCGTCAGTTTTTCTTTTTCCAGGGTTTTCCGCGATTATTTTCGATTGCGATTTGTGACTCGATTTTTGATTTAGTTTATCTCTTCGCTCGTTTATCAGAATCAGGCGATTCAAACACCTAGAGTTTTGTCTCAAAACCCTCTTTCTGTTTAACCAACTCAAACAAGTTTTTGCTACTGTAAAACTTGACTTAAGTCTAGATTAGTAAACGAAGCTTGTTTATTTCGCAATTTAAGTTTCGTTGCTTCGTTTGAGTTGATTTTTTTTTGCAAACCCGAGTTCTTAAGTTGAACTTTCTGGTTAGATATCTTATTTGAGTTTTACCTGTGCTTCTAATTGAGTGCTTATTGTATGCTTGTTTGTTTGCGATAGAGTACCCGGAGTGCGAAGCGTGCTACTACAAGTCTCTAGGTTTCACGGATCATCAGCATGGCAAGCAACACTTTGATCATACCTCTTTACTACCCAGTTTTATTGCATTAGATCAATCCTCAAACAATTGCATGGTTAGGATCTGTTTAATAGGGGGGTTTCAAGAAGTAGATGAGGTCGTACCTATTGTCCTGTTTATTATCAAACCTTTGGGAGTTACTTCTACGTTTGCTTATATTGCTATGCTATGCTAGTAGACGTGGATTGGGTGAGTGTATCCATGACAGACGTGAGTTGTTAATTAATGGTTAACTTAAGGTGGCTACTTTAATACACATCTGGGTGGATCGAGGCACATGGGGAACCCAGTGTTGCCTGTATTTTTGGAAATCCCGGGGTACCGTGTGATTCTCCTATGGACCGCCACCCAGGCTCAAAGGGATCATAAGATAATTCATGCTAGAAACTTCCGTGTGCAGCCACAAGCTATTATGGGCTCTAGCATAGTTGAGTACGTTGCAAGACCTCTTTCAGTTGTGGGCTAGAAGATGTAGGGGAAAGTAGGTGGAACTGTCCACTCGGAGTAAAGAGTTATTGTTTCTGAAAGACTGTGTCTCGTTTCTCCGACCATGGATGTATTCGAGTCTTGTGGGAAAAGTGTGCAAACCTCTGAAGATTGTATAAACTAATCATGGTTAGCCGTGTCCCCGGTTATGGATGGTTTGAGTATCTAGTTCTTGGATTATCATGTTGATCTCATCATGTTACTTAACTTAATATTGATTGGGTTTAATAATGATGCTTAATTGGGATTGAGTTGGAGGAACCTTCTCAATGTTTAACAACCACCATGATAGTTAAATAAAATTTATTCCTTTGTTGTAGGGAAAAATTGGCTTTATGCAAGATCGTAACCATAGAGCTTTCCACCAGCCATATATGCATGTAGTGATAGCATTATCTTGTTCATTACTCTCTATGTGTTACATTGCCAGCATATTCCATGTGCTGGCCCGTTTTCGGGCTGCAACATTCATGTTGCAGACCTTTCAGACAACGAGTAAGGTGCCTTAGGTCATGATATTTCACACCGTTGGAGTTGATGGACTCACTTTATCTTCCAAGCCTTCCGCTGTTATCGTTATTAGATGGCCTTAAGCCATATTTATTGTAATAAGTTCTCTTTTGAGACATTTGATGTAATTAGTGTGTGATTGCTACTCTGTTATAAATCCTTCAAGTACTGTGCGTGTCAGCATTACCGATCCAGGGATGACACTGATGCACAGAGATTAGACTGTTTGAGGTCAAGTTGCTACAAGATGGTATCAGAGCACACGCTGACTGTAGGACACGACCACTAAGCTAAAGCCCTAGATTACTACTCTCTTCTCATTTCTAACTTCTCTCCTTTTCTACTCTTTAGGATGGCAGATGCAGGGAACAAGTTCACGCAACCGGATGAAGATGCACCTTTTGGACGCCACTTGAAGGAAGTTACTAGATACCTGAATATCGGACTACCAAGCTTCACCGGGACCTACATCGCCGCTTTACCAGAAGAGGAGCGTTGGATGATTCGAGTTCAAGTTCCAACAAGGACGTTCATGCCCGTCACTGAACCCATAGAGTTTTCCTTTGATGCACCAACCTGGAGTCTAGGGAAGAGCATGGTAGCCCACATCACCATGGGACACATTGGAGAAGTTTACCACAAGGATCTCAAGGATACTATCTACCAGATTTGTGGGTGCCGAGATGAGCAATGGGAGATGATCATCACCAGGAAGGATAGATCTATTGCAGCTTTCATCCAGGAGTTAAACCAGCACATTTGTCGCCAGGAGAACCAGATGTGCGCAGGCATGATAGATCTGAAGAAGGCAATGACCGGGATCATGGAGCTGGAAGAAGAACTCAAGACCACACGCGATGGATATGAGGAGGAAATTGCAACATTATTGGAGAAGAATGACGACCTGATAAAGAAGATCGAAGTATTCATGGGAGATCCCGCGCCAGGAGGAGAAGACGACGACTCCACTTGCCCGAAGAACTACATCATCATCGACGACACCGACTCAGACCCAGACGATAGCGATGATGACTTTGTTGATGAAGCTGGAGCATATATCATGGAGTCTTTGACCGATCAATTTTTCTAGTCGACCACCATATCAGTAGTAGTAATCCCCCCATGTATATAGCACAGTCCGAGCACTTTTGCAGCAATAGTTAGACCGTTGTATGCCCTTGTTTGAATTGATTGAAGTGATATTGTTTGTGTTTGTCTCATGAGCATCTGGGTAGTGTTTTCCCTCTAGATCTCATTCTATTCTGTATTCTCATCCTTTCTACAAACCCTCAGATGCCTCCGAGACACGACAATGGATTTGCTTTCCCACCGGAGCTCACTCAGTTAATCCAGCAGCAGGATCCATTGATGCAGATACTAGTCCAGAACCAGAATCAGGGGAACAACAACAACCCCCCCACCCCCCCCCTGTTGATCACTTAGCCCGTTTCTTAAGGCTAAATCCGTCGGTGTTCCCCAGTAGCACCGAGCCGATAGTTGCAGATGATTGGCTCCGCATGATTGGAAGGGAGTTGACCACTTCAGGATGCACAAATGTGGAGAGAGTGCGGTTTGCCGCCCATCAGCTTGATGGACCCGCATCATCATGGTGGGAGAATTTCACAGCCACGTACCCCAGCGACACTATCACATGGGACTAGTTTCAGCAGGCTTTCTATACTTCCCATGTTTCAGCAGGTGCTATGGCCATGAAGAAGCGTGAGTTTTGCAACTTGCGCCAAGGAGGACGTACAGTTGGCCAGTATGTGGATGATTTTACTAAGCTAGCATGTTATGCCCCAGATGACGTTGCTATGGATGCAGCTAAGCAGGAGAAGTTTCTGGAAGGACTAAATGATGAGCTAAGCATGCAGTTGATGGTGGCAACCTTCAACAACTACCAGGAGTTGGTAGATAGAGCTCTCATGATTGAAAGGAAGCAGTAGCAAATTGACAACCGCAAGAGGAAGTATGGATAAGGGAAGTACAATTATGGAGCTCATCAGAAGCCCTGTTTTACCCCGAACTCGGGAGGACCTTTTCAGCATAGCCATGGAGGTCACAACCACAACGGAGGAAGTTCACACAACCATAGTGGTCCCAAGAATGGCAATGGTAATGGAGGAAGCAACGGCCAGAACTGAACCAACCCATCAACGCCAGCCAAGAGGGATTTAAGCCACATTACATGTTTCAAATGTCAGAAGACTGGACATTGTGCCACTGAATGCCCTGAAGAAAAGAATGGAAATGGCAATGGAAGCTCTGGAAGAAGCCCAACCCTTTCAATAGGGGACAGGTGAACCACGTTAACATGGAGGAGGTAGAAGTCCAGCCACATGCAGTAATAGGTAAGTTTTTGGCTAAGTCATTTACTGCAATCGTTCTTTCTGATACTAGTGCATCGCATTCATACACATCAAGGGGATTTGTGGATAAGTATAAACTGCCCACCGAAGTTCTTAGAACACCTATGTTAGTAAGCTCACCAGGAGCGGAGTATATGGCAACTCAAGGATGTTTTCAGATGCCATTGACCATAGGTAGGCATGTTTTCCCCTCAGACCTGATAATTTTGGAGTCGCAAGGTTTGGATGTGATTCTGGGTATGGATTGGCTATCGATGTATGGAGGAAACATCGATTGCGCCAGTAAGTCAATTTTGCTCACCACCCCAGAAGGAAGAAGGATCAAGTATGTATCCCGACATGAGCCAAAGAGGACTCAAGTGAATTCCTTATCAGGAGTTGTACATGAGGAAGTACCAGTGGTGAAGGATTTCCTTGATGTATTTCCAGAAGAGTTGCCAAGCATGCCACCGGATAGAGACATTGAGTTTTTGATTGAGCTTTTGCCAGGCACAGGGCCAGTATCTAAGAGACCATACAGGATGCCCGCAAAGGATTTGGAGGAGATTAAGAAGCAGATTAAGGAGTTACTGCATAATGGCTATATTCACCCAAGTTCGTCACCCTAGGATCACCTGTGCTTCTAGTGGAGAAGAAGGATGGATCATTGAGGATGGTTGTTGATTATCGTGGATTGAATGAAGTGACGATCAAGAACAAGTACCCCACGGCCGATGATCAATGACTTGTTTGACCAGTTGCAAGGAGCTAAAGTATTTTCCAAGATCGATCTGCAATCAGGGTACCACCAGTTGAAGATTCGAGAGCAGGATATACCTAAGACAGCTTTTACCACAAGGTACGGGCTATATGAGTATACCGTTATGTCATTTGGTCTGACTAACGCACCTGCCTATTTCATGAACATGATGAACAAGGTGTTTATGGAGTTTCTAGATAAGTTCGTCGTGGTGTTCATTGATGATATTCTGGTCAACTCGAAGAATGAAGAGGAGCATAAGGAGCATTTGCGTTTGGTACTTGGAAAGCTCAGAGAACATCAGTTATATGCCAAATTCAGCAAGTGTGAGTTTTGTTTGAAGGAAGTTGGATTCCTCGTACATGTCATATCCGGAGAAGGAATAGCAGTAGACCCCACCAAAGTTGTCGCAGTGATAAATTGGGAAGCACTCACGTCAGTTGGAGAGATCCGGAGTTTTCATGGACTCGCAGGATACTACCGGAGGTTCATTGAGAATTTCTCGAAGATTGCAAAGCCCATGACGGAGTTGTTGAAGAAGGACACCAAATTCAAATGGACTGAGGAATGTGAGGCCAGTTTCCAGGAGTTGAAGAAACGTTTGGTTACATCACCGGTGTTGATTCTGTCAGATCAGCGCAAGGATTATGAAGTATATTGCGACGCTTCTCGTCGAGGACTTGGAGCGGTGCTTATGCAGGAGGGAAGAGTTTTTTCTTATGCCTCACGATAACTTAAGACCCATGAGTTGAATTATGCTACACATTATTTGGAGTTAGCAGCCGTAGTGCATGCGTTGAAGACATGGAGACATTTCGTCATCGGAAACCATTATGAGGTATACACGGATCACAAGAGTTTGAAGTATATCTTCACGCAAAAGGAGTTGAACCTTAGGCAAAGGAGATGGTTGGAGCTCATCAAGGATTATGATACGAGATTGCATTATCATCCCGGAAAGGCTAACGTAGTAGCCGATGCGTTGAGCCGCAAGAGTCATGTCAATACACTCATGACCGGAGAGTTACCCAAGGAGTTAGCAGAAGACCTTCGCGAGCTATGTTTGGAGATAGTTCCGAAAAGCTATGTAGCAGCATTGGAGATTAAGTCTACTTTGATGGATAAGATCATAGAAGCATAGAAAACTGACAAGGAGATTGCCGAGATAAAGGAGAAGATGAGCAAAGGAAAAGCTAAGGGATTTCGTGAGGATGAGCACGATACCTTATGGTTTGAGGACCGCGTATATGTGCCTAATGATTCGGAGATCGCGAAGTTGATTCTGCAAGAGGCCCACGATTCACCATATTCGATTCACCCAGGAAATACCAAGATGTATCTAGATTTGAAGGATAGTTTCTGGTGGACCGGAATGAAGAAGGATATCGTGGAGTATGTAGCAGTTTGTGATGTATGTCAGAGAGTGAAGGCAAAGCATCAGAAGCCAGCAGATTGCTACAGCCATTGCCGATACCCGAATGGAAGTGGGATAAGCTAGGCATGGATTTTATAACGGGATTGCCCAAGACTCATTCAGGTTATGACTCGATATGGGTTGTTGTCGACCATTTGAAGAAGGTAGCTCATTTCGTCCCAGTGAAGACCACTTATACCAATGCTAAGTTGGCAAAGATATACATGACCAGGATCATATGTCTGCATGGAGTTCCGAGGACCATTGTATTAGATAGAGGAACCCAGTTTACCTCAAAGTTCTGGAATCAGTTGCACGAAACTTTGGGTACCAGGCTAGAGTTTAGTACAGCCTTTCATCCACAGACATATGAATAGACCGAGAGAGTCAATCAGATTTTAGAGGACATGCCGAGAGCTTGTGCGCTAGATTATGGATCTAGTTGGGATGACAATCTAGCATATGCAGAGTTCTCTTACAACAACAGTTACCAAGCCAGTTTGAAGATGGCCCCTTTCGAAGCTTTGTATGGAAGGATGTGCAGGACACCGTTGTTGTGGGAGGAAGTTGGAGGCCGTTAGTTGTTTCGAGTAGACTTGATTAAAGAGTCCGAAGTGAAGGTTAAGCTGATTCGCGATAGACTCAAGGTAGCCCAGTCCAGGCAGAAGAGCTATGCAGATTCTAAACGGAAGGAGATGGTTTACGAAGTTAGAGACAGAGTTTATCTTTGTGTGTCCCCACTTTGAGGAGTTAATCGTTTTGCAGTTAAGGGAAAGTTAGCACCACGTTTTGTGGGACCATACAAAGTTTTGAAACGTATGGGAGAAGTTTCTTACAAGTTGGAGTTGCCCAAAGGATTGTCAGGAGTTCATGATGTGTTCCACGTTTCTCAGTTGAAGAAGTGCCACGCAGAGATGGCTGATATTTCTCTGAGAGATACAGTGCCACTGGAAGCGATTTAGCTGGGTAGCAATTTGACCTATGATGAGAAACCAGTCAAGATTCTTGAGTTTGCCAGCTGAGTCACCCGCAGCAAAGTTATCTACTTCTGCAAAGTTCACTGGAGCCACCGTACCAAAGATGAAGCCACCTGGGAACGAGAGGAAGATTTACGGAAGGACCATCCTCACCTATTTTCTAGCCAAACGAATCTCGAGGGCGAGATTCATCTTAAGGGTGGTAGTTTGTAACATCCCAAATTTTCAATTTGGAATGTTATACATAGATCATTCATGCATATCATGTTCTATTGCAATTCGATTTGTGATCCTCGAAATTCTAAGCAACTCAAGGACCCACGGAGAGAGTTGGGGATTTCACGATTTTCATATTTGAATTTTTATCAAATATCGAAACAAGGATCATTTGTTTTAATTATTTTTCTCTCTGAAAATATGTCATATTCAAAATATATGAGAGGGGATAATATGACTTCCCCAAAAGTAATGAAATATTGGAGGAAAAATATTAAAAACAAATACATATTTTTATTTGCGATTTTATTGCTATTTTATATGCATAGGAAAAATACACGTTTTTCAAAATTGCATTTTAGGCCCAGATAAATGTTCACCTTATCCGGCATATTTTTAGAGGACGGGAAAATTTTATTTTGGAATTTTTGGAGTCCATTTAGTATTTCTTTTTCTGCACATCGGAATTATTTAAAAAGAAGTCAAACCGACTTGGGGCGCCGTGGGCGACCCGCACTCCGCCTCACCCAGGCTTTATAAGCCCGAGACCCCACCGCCCCAACCAACCCAACTGCGCCCTGAGCCCCGAGCTGCCTCGAGCCCCGCGCCGCCACTGGAGACGCCGCCGCCGCCGTTTTTTTAGTTTATTTCGGTAAACCCTAGATCTACATCCTGTTTTTTCTTAAATTTCGGTTTATTTTTGTTAGACCGGTTTTTCTGACGGTTTATTTATTTTGTGGACGTTCGTCCGTACGTTCCTTTTTACGAACAGTTTTCACCGTTTAGCCGCAGACAGCGAACGTTCGTTCGTTGGCCTATTCGTCAGTTTTTCTTTTTCCAGGGTTTTCCGCGATTATTTTCGATCGCGATTTCTGACCCAATTTTCGATATAGTTTATCTCTTCAGTCGTTTATTGGAATCAGGCGATTCAAGTGCCTAGAGTTTCATCTTGAAACCCTCTTTCTGTTTAACCAACTCAAACAAGTTTTTGCTACTGTAAAACTTGACTTAAGTCCATATTAGTAAACGAAGCTTGTTTCTTTCGAAGTTTGAGTTTTGTTGCTTCGTTTGATTTGATTTTTTTGCAAACCGGAGTTCTTAAGTTGAACTTTCTGGTTAGATCTCTTATTTGATTTTTACCCATGCTTCTAGTTGAGTGCTTATTGTATGCTTGTTTGTTTGTTTGCGATAGAGTACTCGGAGTGCGAAGCGTGCTACTACGAGTCTCTAGGTTTCATGGATCATCAGCAAGGCAAGTAACACTTTGATCATAGCTCTTTACTACCCAGTTTTATTGCATTAGATCAATCCTCAAACAATTGCATGGTTAGGATCTGTTTAATGTGTGGGTTTGGGGAAGTAGATGAGGTAGTACCTATTGTCCTGTTTATTATCAAACCTTTGGGAGTTACTTCTACGTTTGCTTATATTGCTATGCTATGCTAGTAGACGTGGATTGGGTGAGTGTATCCATGACAGATGTGAGTTGTTAATTAATGATTAACTTAAGGTGGCTACGTAATACACATCTGGGTGGACTGAGGCACCTGGGGAACCCAATGTTGCCTGTATTTTTGGAAATCCCGGGGTACCGTGTGATTCTCCTATGGACCGCCACCCAGGCTCAAAGGGATCATAAGATTATTCATGCTAGAAACTTCCTTGTGCAGCCACAAGCTATTATGGGCTCTAGCATAGTTGAGTACGTTGCAAGACCTCTTTCAGTGGTGGGCTAGCAGATGTAGGGGAAAGTAGGTGTAACTGTCCACCCGGAGTAAAGAATTATTGTTTCTAAAAGACCGTGTCTCGTTTCTTTGACCATGGATGTATTCAAGTCTTGTGGGAAAAGTGCGCAAATCTCTGCATAGTGTATAAACTAATCATGGTTAGCCGTGTTCCCGGTTATGGACGTTTTGAGTATCTAGTTCTTGGATTATCATGTGGATCTCATCATGTTCCTTAAATTAATTTTGATTGGGTTTAATCATGATGCTTAATTGGGATTGAGTTGGAGGAGCCTTCTCAATGTTTAACAACCACCATGATAGTTAAATAAAATTTATTCCTTTGTTGTAGGAAAAATTAGCTTTATGCAAAATCGTAACCATAGAGCTTTCCACCAGCCATATATGCATGTAGTGATAGCATTATCTTGTTCATTACTCTCTATGTGTTACATTGCCAGCATATTCCATGTGCTGGCCCATTTTCGGGCTGCAACGTTCATGTTGCAGACTTTTCAGATGACGAGTAAGGTGCCTTAGGTAGTGATCTTTCTCTCAGTGATGCCGTTGGAGTTGATGGTGTCACTTTATCTTCCAAGCCTTCCGCTGTTATCGTTATTAGATGGCCTTAAGCCATATTTATTGTAATAAGTTTTCTTTTGAGACATTCGATGTAATAAGTGTGTGACTGCTACTCTGTTATAAATCCTTCAAGTACTGTGCATGTCAGCATTACCGATCCAGGGATGACACTGATGCACAGAGTTAAGACTGTTTGAGGTCTGGTCGCTGCACAAGGACTCAAACTTTCACACACATGTCCATGGTCTATGAGATGTTGGACTTGCCTTTGTATTTCTTTGGTTTCTTTGGGGTTGACGCAGTATGGTGCCTTGTTAGGAAGGGTTGCACCGGGGATGAGGTCGATCCGATGTGCGATGCCACGTAGAGGAGGAAGACTAGGAGGTAGTTCATCAGGGAAGACATCTGCGAATTCCTGCAACAAGTTAGACAACACTAGAGGTAGAGGATTAGGAGTGTTAGTCTTTGCCACCTCATCTTTACATATTAGGACATAGTGGATGAAACTCGATGGGTTCTCACGCACTTCTTTCATCTCTCTTCTTGTGGCTAGGAGGATTAAGTTTTTCTCTCGTGGCGAAGAGTTGCTCGGCTTGTGGCGCTCAGTTTCTTTTTGGTGGTTCATTCTCTCACTAGTCTCTCCATGATGTGTGGATGCTTGCTTGTCGGTGATCACTTGGCTTGGAGACATAGGTCATAGCACGTACTCCATTCCCTTCATCTTGAAGCTATAGTGGTTTGTTCTCCCATTGTGGATGATGCCGCGGTCGAATTGCCAAGGTCTTTCCAAGAGAAGATGGCACACGGACATAGGAAACACGTCGCACTCAATGGTGTCCTCATAGGCGCCGATCTTGAAAGAAACGTGCACGGTGTGCTCCACTTGAATTGTGCCAGAGTCGCTTAGCCATTGAACTTTGTAGGGGTGAAGGTGCTTCTTCTTGACCAATTACAGATTGCAACATAGCTCTTGACTTTCCAAGTTATGGCAACTCCCTCCATCGATGATGATTTTCACAGACCATTGCGGTTGGCGATGGCGCGACTTGTGTTGTGGAGTGCATGTTGGGCCTCAAGTGCTTTGGCTTCGCACCGTTGTAATTGTTGTTGTTGTCGAAGTGTGTAGCGACCCGACCTCAAACGGTCAAGTCTCTGTGCTTAAGTGTCATCCCTGGATCGGTATGCTGACACACACAGTACTCGAGGATTTATAACAGAGGTAAATCACATGTATAAAGTAACGTAAATACCATTACCTCAATCCATAAAGAAGAAGAAACAACAAGGTTGTGGATTCCCATAAACACCAACGACAAAGTTGAGTGTAGAAATCATAACCCTAACGTATCACTTACTCGTCGTAAGAAATCCTGCAACATGAGACGTTGCAGCCATGTAGGTCAGTACATTGAATGTACTGGACAATTCACACCATATGATAAATGATGAATAATAGCTATCACTACATGCATATTTGGCTGGTGGAAAGCTCTAAGTTTATTTTTGCATAAAGCCAGTTTTTCCCTACAACAAAGGAATATTTTTTACTACACAGTTGTTTGAAAATACTGAGAAGGTATACCCCAACTCAATCCCAATTAAAAGTTAACAATCCAACAAATTAATTAAGTAATGTGATGAGATCAACATGATATTCCAAGAACCAGATACTCAAGATGTCCATAACCGGGGACACAGCTAATCATGATTAGTTTATACACTCTGCAGAGGTTTGCGCACTTTCTCCCACAAGACTCGATCTCCTCCGTCGGATTTCTCGCACTACATGGTGTTTGAGAAACGGATGACCAATACACAGTCTTTCAGAAGCGTTAGCACCTTACGATGGGTAGACAGTTACACCTACTTTCCCCTACATCTGCAAGTCTACCACTTTAAGAGTTCACACGACTTAATCAACTATGCTAGAGCCCATAATAGCTTGTGGCTGCACACGGAAGTTTCTACATGAATAATCTTATGATCCCTTTGAGCCTGGGTGGCAGTCCAGAGGAAAATCACATGGAACGCCGGGATTTCCAAAAAAACAGGAAACACTGGATTCCCCAGGTGCATCAATCCACCCAGATGTGTATTAAAGTAGCCACCTTAAGTTGAACCTTAGTTAACAATAATCTCTCACATCTTTCATGAATTCTCTCAAACCAATCCACGTCTACGAGCATAGCATGGCAGTATGAGCATAACGTAAAAGTAACTCCCAAGGTTTGAATGCAGGACAATAGGTACTACCTCATCAACTACTTCCCAATACCCACATGTTATCAAATCCTAACCATGCAATGTTTGAGGGTGAAACTAATGCATAAAAACTGGGTATGAAAGGGATATGATCAAAGTGTGAACTTGCCTATACTGTTGATGAAGAAGCTTCCAACTCAATACTCCTGATTGTTCTATTCGTCTCACTCCGTTCAATCTATTGTAAGCAAGCAATGGTAACCACGCGTAAGCAATCACTCAAAAACAACGGAAAGAAAGAAGAATACAATTTGGAACACTTCAAAACCAAGAAAATAACTCTTGTAACAAAAAACAATTTCTAACAGTACCAAAATTAAGTGAATTTGGCCTTATCAGAAAGTTTAAGTCAAGAGCTTCGATTTGCAAAAAGAATCGACTCAATCGGAGTTATAAAACTCAAGTTACGATCAAAAGAAGATTCAAATTCAAATCTATTTGAATTCAAATTTTAAACTTTCAAAAACATGTTTAAGTTCTTTATCTGGATAGAGGGGATCATAACGAAGAATTTGGCGTTGGTTTCGTTGGATTTGGACAAGTGGGTAAAAAGTTGTGTGTGTTTGAAAACCAGGGGCTATACTATAATTAAAATAGTTACAAACAGGTCCCTGGCCACAAAAATAAATCTAATATATGAACGTTCGCTGCCGAGGCTTATATAGCGAAAACGTCCACTGCCAACGCTAAACGAGCGAATGTTCGTTAGCTAAACATAACGTTTTGAAAATAAAAAAACGAAACCTAGATCTATTCCGAACCGTCTAACCTAGATCTAACGGATGAGGGAGGAGTTGGGAGGTACCGCGGCGGTGGAGGTCGACGTCGCCGGAGAAGAAGGCCGCGGTGGCTAGGGCATCAAGGGGACAACTGCTTCGGTGGTCCTCCGGCATGGCAGAGGGGTCAGGGAGAAGCGGCGCGACGGGGGGACACCGAAGGTGGTGGTGGCATCGAGCGTAGGCGGCGGTGGAGCGCGGTGCAACAGCGGCGGATCTCGTCGGAGCTTGGACTCCGGCGAGGGTGTGCGGGGCGTGGGGGGGTGAGGGCGGCTGCGGTTTGGGGGGAAAGAGGCCGGGATCGGGGCTTTATAGGAGGCGAGGCTTCGGCAAGGGGCAAGGCGACGGGACGGAGTCCCTTTCGAACACGGCGGCGGCCGGCGAGTCGTGCTGGAGACGGACTCAAGTCGCGAGGTCGGCGACGGACCCGACAGGTGTTGGGGAACGTAGTAATTTCAAAAAAAAAAATCCTACGCACACACAAGATCATGGTGATTCATAGCAATGAGAGGGGAGAGGGTTGTCCACGTACCCTCGTAGACCGAAAGCGGAAGCGTTAGAACAATGCGGTTGATGTTGTCGTACGTCTTCACAGCCCGACCGATCAAGCACCGAAAGCACGACACCTCCCAGTTCTAGCATATGTTTAGCTCGATGATGTCCCTCAAACTCCAATCCAGCCGAGTGTCGAGGGAGAGTTCCGTCAGCACGACGGTGTGGTGACGATGTTGATGTTCTTCCGTCGCAGGGCTTTGCCTAAGCACCGCTACAATATTATCGAGGAGGACTATGGTGGAGGGGGGCACCGCACACGGCTAAGAGATCAATGATCTGTTGTTCTCTCTAGAGGTGCCACCTGCCCCCGTACATAAAGGAGCAAGGGGGGAAGGGGCGGGCGGCCAGGGAGGAGGCGTGCCAAGGGGTTTCCTACTCCCACCGGGAGTAGGACTCCCTCCCTTCCTTGTTGGATTAGGAGAAGGGCGGGAAGAGGAGGGAGAGAGAGGAAGGAAAGGGGGGCCGCCGCCCCCCTCTCCTTGTCCTATTAGGACTAGGGCGGAGGGGCGCGCGGCCCTGCCCTGGCCTCCTCTCCTCTTATCCACTAAGGTGCACTATGGCCCATTAAGCCCCCGGGGAGTTCCGGTAACCCCTCGGTACTCCGGTAAAATCCCGATTTCACCCGGAAAACTTCCGACATCCAAATATATGCTTCCAATATATCAATCTTCATGTCTTGACTATTTCGAGACTCCTCGTCATGTCCGTGATCACATTTGGGACTCCGAACAACCTTCGGTACATCAAAACTCATAAACTCATAATATAATCGTCATTGAAACTTTAAGCGTGCGGACCCTACGGGTTCGAGAACTATGTAGACATGACCGAGACACTTCTCCGGTCAATAACAAATAGCAGAACATGGATGCTCATATTGGCTCCTACATATTCTACGAAGATCTTTATCGGTCAAACCGCATAACAACATATGTTGTTCCCTTTGTCATCGGTATGTTACTTGCCCGAGATTCGATCGTCGGTATCCCAATACCTAGTTCAATCTCATTACCGTCAAGTCTCTTTACTTGTTATGTAATGCATAATTCCGTACCTAACTCATTAGCTACATTGCTTGCAAGGCTTATAGTGATGTGCATTACCAAGAGGGCCCAGAGATACCTCTCCGACAATCGGAGTGACAAAACCTAATCTCAAAATACGCCAACTCAACATGTACTTTTGGAGACACCTGTAGAGCTCCTTTATAATCACCCAGTTACGTTGTGACGTTTGGTAGCACACAAAGTGTTCCTCCGGTAAACGGGAGTTGCATAATCTCATAGTTGTAGGAACATGTATAAGTCATGAAGAAAGCAATAGCAACATACTAAACGATCAACGGCTAAGCTAACGGAATGGGTCAAGTCAATCACATCATTCTCCTAATGATATGATCCCCTTAATCAAATGACAACTCATGTCTATGGGTAGGAAACATTACCATCTTTGATTAATGAGCTAGTCAAGTAGAGGCATACTAGTGACATTATGTTTGTCTATGTATTCACACATGTATCATGTTTCCGGTTAATACAATTCTAGCATGAATAATAAACATTTATCATGATATAGGGAAATAAATAATAACTTTATTATTGCCTCTAGGGCATATTTCCTTTAGTCTCCCACTTGCACTAGAGTCAATAATCTAGATTACACAGTAATGATTCTAACACCCATGGAGCCTTGGTGCTGATCATGTTTTGCTCGTGGAAGAGGCTTAGTCAACGGGTCTGCAACATTCAGATCCGTATGTATCTTGCAAATCTCTATGTCTCCCACCTGGACTTGGTCCCGGATGGAATTGAAGCGTCTCTTGATGTTCTTGGTCCTCTTGTGAAATCTGGATTCCTTTGCCAAGGCAATTGCACCAGTATTGTCACAGAAGATCTTCATTGGTCCCGATGCACTAGGTATGACACCTAGATCGGAAATGAACTCCTTCATCCAAACTCCTTCATTTGCTGCTTCCGAAGCAGCTATGTACTCCGCTTCGCATGTAGATCCCACAACGACACTTTCTTTATAACTGCACCAACTGACAGCACAGCTCCACCGTTCAATATAAACATGTATCTGGTTTGCGATTTAGAATCGTCCGGATCATTGTCAAAGCTTGCATCGACGTAACCATTTACGACTAGCTCTTTGTCACCTCCATAAACGAGAAACATATCCTTAGTCCTTTTCAGGTATTTCAGGATATTCTTGACCGTTGTCCAGTGATCCACTCCTAGATTACTTTGGTACCTCCTTGCTAAACTTATTGCTAAGCATACATCAGGTCTGGTACACAGCATTGCATACATGATAGAGCCTATGACTGAAGCATAGGGAACATCTTTCATTTTCTCTCTATCTTCTGATGTGGTCGGGCATTGAGTCTGACTCAAATTCACATCTTGTAATACAGGCAAGAACCCTTTCTTTGCTTGATACATTTTGAACTTTTTTCAAAACTTTATCAAGGTATGTGCTTTGTGAAAGTCCAATTAAGCGTCTTGATCTATCTCTATAGATCTTCATGCCTAATATGTAAGCAACTTCACCGAGGTTATTCATTGAAAAACTTTTATTCAAGTATCCTTTTATGCTATCCTGAAATTCTATATCATTTCCAATTAACAATATGTCGTCTACATATAATATCAGAAATGCTACAGAGTTCCCACTCACTTTCTTGTAAATACTGGCTTCTCCAAAAGTCTATATAAAACCATATGCTTTGATCACACTATCAAAGTGTTTATTCCAACTCCGAGAGGCTTGCACCAATCCATGAATGGATCACTGGAGCTTGCACACTTTGTTAGCACCTTTTGGATCGACAAAACCTTCTGGTTGCATCATATACAACTCTTCTTCCAGAAATCCATTCAGGAATGCAGTTTTTACATCCATTTGTCATATTTCATAATCATAAAATGCGGCAATTGCTAACATGATTCGGACAGACTTAAGCATCGCTATGGGTGACAAAGTCTCATCGTAGTCAACTCCTTAAACTTGTCGAAAACCTTTCGCAACAAGTCAAGCTTTGTAGACAGTTACATTACCATCAGCGTCAGTGTTCTTCTTGAAGATCCATTTATTCTCGATGGCTTGCCGATCATCGGGCAAGTCAACCAAAGTCCATACTTTGTTCTCATACATGGATCCCATCTCAGATTTCATGGCCTCAAGTCATTTTGCGGAATTTGGGCTCATCATCGCTTCCTCTTAGTTCGTAGGTTCGCATGGTCAAGTAACATGGCTTCTAGAATAGGATTACCGTACCACTCTGGAGCGGATCTTACTCTGGTTGACCTACGAGGTTCTCTAGTAACTTGATCTGAAGTTTCATGATCAATATCATTAGCTTCCTCACTGATTGGTGTAGCCCTCATAGGAACCGGTTTCTGTGATGAACTATTTTCCAATAAGGGAGCAGGTACAGTTACCTCATCAAGTTCTACTTTTCTCCCACTCACTTCTTTCGAGAGAAATTCCTTCTCTAGAAAGGATCCGAATTTAGCAACAAAAGTCTTGCCTTCAGATCTGTGATAGAAGGTGTACCCAATAGTCTCTTTTAGGTATCCTATGAAGACACATTTCTCCGATTTGGGTTTGAGCTTATCTGGTTGAAGTTTCTTCACATAAGCATTGCAGCCCCAAACTTTAAGAAACGACAACTTTGGTTTCTTGCCAAACCACAGTTCATACGGCGGCGTCTCAACGGATTTTGATGGTGCCCTATTTAACGTGAATGCGGCCGTATCTAAACCATAACCCCAAAACGATAGCGGTAAATCAGTAAGGGACATCATAGATCGCACCATATCTAGTAAAGCACGATTATGACGTTCGGACACACCATTACATTGTGGTGTTCCGGGTGGTGTGAGTTGCGAAACTATTCCGCATTGTTTCAAATGTAAACCAAACTTGTAACTCAAATATTCTCATCCACGATTAGATCGTAGAAACTTTATTTTCTTGTTACGATGATTTTCCACTTCACTCTGAAATTCTTTGAACTTTTCAAATGTTTCAGACTTGTGTTTCATTAAGTAGATATACCCAATCTGCTCAAATCATCTGTGAAAGTGAGAAAATAACGATACCCGCCGCGAGCCTCAATATTCATTGGACAACACACATAAGTATGTATGATTTCCAACAAATTAGTTGCTCGCTCCATAGTTCCGGAGAACGGCATTTTAGTCATCTTGCCCATGAGGCACGGTTCGCAAGTACCAAGTGATTCATAATCAAGTGATTCCAGAAGTCCATCAGTATGGAGTTTCTTCATGCGCTTTACACAAATATGACCCAAACGGCAGTGCCACAAATAAGTTGCACTATCATTATCAACTCTGCATCTTTTGGCTTCAACATTATGAATATGTGTATCACTACTATCGAGATTTAATAAAAATAGGCCACTCTTCAAGGGTGCATGACCATAAAAGATATTACTCATATAAATAGAACAACCATTATTCTCTGATTTAAATGAATAACCATCTCGCATCAAACAAGATCAAGATATAATGTTCATGCTCAACGCTGGCACCAAATAACAATTATTCAGGTCTAAAACTAATCCCGAAGGTAGATGTAGAGGTAGCATGCCGACCGCGATCACATCGACTTTGGAACCATTTCCCACGCGCATCGTCACCTTGTCCTTAGCCAATCTTCGCTTAATCCGTAGTCCCTGTTTCGAGTTGCTAATATTAGCAATAGAACCAGTATCAAATACCCAGGTGCTACTGCGAGCATTAGTAAGGTACACATCAATAACTTGTATATCACATATACCTTTTTTCACCTTGCCATCCTTCTTATCCGCCAAATACTTGGGGCAGTTCCGCTTCCAGTGACCAGTCTGCTAGCAATAGAAGCACTCAGTCTCAGGCTTAGGTCATGATTTGGGTTTCTTCTCTTGATCAGCAACTTGTTTGCTGTTCTTCTTGAAGTTCCCCTTCTTCTTCCCTTTACCCTTTTTCTTGAAACTGGTGGTCTTATTGACCATCAACACTTGATGCTCCTTCTTGATTTCTACCTCCGCAGCCTTTAGCATTGCGAAGAGCTCAGGAATAGTCTTGTCCATCCCTTGCATATTATAGTTCATCACGAAGCTCTTGTAGCTTGGTGGCAGTGATTGAAGAATTCTGTCAATGACACTATCATCAGGAAGATTAACTCCCAGTTGAATCAAGTGATTATTATACCCAGACATTTTGAGTATATGTTCACTAACAGAACTATTCTCTTCCATCTTGCAGCTATAGAACTTATTGGAGACTTCATATCTCTCAATCCGGGCATTTGCTTGAAATATTAACTTCAACTCCTGGAACATCTCATATGCTCCATGACGTTCAAAACATCATTGAAGTCCCGGTTCTAAGCCGTAAAGCATGACACACTGAGCTATCGAGTAATCATCAGCTTTGCTCTGCCAAACGTTCTTAACGTCGTCAGTTGCATCTGTAGCAGGCCTGGCACCCAACAGTGCTTTCAGGACGTAATTCTTCTGTGCAGCAATGAGGATAATCCTCAAGTTACGGACCCAGTCCATGTAATTGCTACCATCATCTTTCAACTTAGCTTTCTCAAGGAACGCATTAAAATTCAACGGAACAACAGCACGAGCCATCTATCTACAACAAACATAGACAAGAAAAATACTATCAGGTACTAAGTTCATGATAAACTTAAGTTCAATTAATCATATTACTAAAGAACTCCCACTTAGACAGACATCCCTCTAGTCATCTAAGTGATCACGTGATCCAAATCAACTAAACCATGTCCGATCATCACGTGAGATGGAGTAGTTTTCAATGGTGAACATCACTATGTTGATCATATCTACTATATGATTCACGTTCGACCTTTCGGCCTCAGTGTTCCGAGGCCATATCTGTATATGCTAGGGTCGTCAAGTTTAACCTTAGTATTCCGCGTGTGCAACTGTTTTGCACCCGTTGTATTTGAACGTAGATCCTATCGCACCTGATCATCACGGGGTGTCTCAGCACGAAGAACTTTCACAACGGTGCATACTTAGGGAGAACACTTATGCCTTGAAATTTAGTGAGAGATCATCTTATAATGCTACCGTCAATCAAAGCAAAATAATATGCATAAAGGATAAACATCACGTGCAATCAATATAAGTGATATGATATGCCCATCATCATCTTGTGCTTGTGATCTCCATCTCCGAAGCACCGTCATGATCACCATCGTCACCGGCGCGACACCTTGATCTCCATCGTTGCATCGTTGTCGTTTCGCTACCTATTGCTTCTACGACTATCGCTACCGCTTTGTGATAAAGTAAAGCAATTACAGGGCAATTACATTGCATACAATAAAGCGACAACCATATTGCTCCTGCCAGTTGCTGATAACTCGGTTACAAAACATGATCATCTCATACAATAAAATATAGCATCATGTCTTGACCATATCACATCACAACATGCCCTGCAAAAACAAGTTAGACATCCTCTACTTTGTTGTTGCAAGTTTTACGTGGCTGCTACGGGCTGAGCAAGAACCGTTCTTACCTAGGCATCAAAACCACAACGATAGTTCGTCAAGTTAGTGCTGTTTTAACCTTCTCAAGGACCGGGCGTAGCCATACTCGGTTCAACTAAAGTTGGAGCAACTGACACCCGCCAGCCTCCTATGTGCAAAGCACATCGGTAGAACCAGTCTTGCATAAGCGTACGCGTAATGTCGATCTGGGCCGCTTCATCCAACAATACCGCCAAACCGAAGTATGACATGCTGGTAAGAAGTATGACTTGTATCGCCCACAACTCACTTGTGTTCTACTCATGCATATAACATCTACGCATAAAACCTGGCTCGGATGCCACTGTTGGGGAACATAGTAATTTCAAAAAAATTCCTACGCACACGCAAGATCATGGTGATGCATAGGAACGAGAGGGGAGAGTCTTGTCCACGTACCCTCGTAGACCGAAAGCGGAAGCGTTAGAACAACGCGGTTGATGTAGTCGTACGTCTTCACGGCCCGACCGATCAAGCACCGAAAGCACGGCACCTCCGAGTTCTAGCACACATTCAGCTCGATGACATCCCTCGAACTCCGATCCAGCCGAGTGTCAAGGGAGAGTTCTGTAAGCACGACGGCGTGGTGACGATGCTGATGTTCTACCATCGCAGGGCTTCACCTAAGCACCGCTACAATATTATCGAGGAGGACTGTGGTGGAGGGGGGCACCGCACACGGCTAAGAGATCAATGATCTGTTGTTCTCTCTAGAGGTGCCCCCTGCCCCCGTATATAAAGGACCAAGGCGGGAGGGGGCGGCCCGCCAGGGTGGAGGCAGGCCAAGGGGAGTCCTACTCCCACCGGGAGTAGGACTCCCTCCCTTCCTTGTTGGATTAGGAGAAGGGGGGAAAGAAGAGGGAGAGAGAGAGGAAGGAAAGGGGGGGCACCGCCCCCCTCTCCTTGTCCTATTCGGACGAGGGGGGAGGGGCGCGCGGCCCTGCCCTAGCCTCCTCTCCTCTTCTCAACTAAGGCCCACTATGGCCCATTAAGCCCCCGGGGGGTTCCGGTAAACCCTCGGTACTCCGATAAAATCCCGATTTCACCCGGAACACTTCCGACATCCAAATATAGGCTTCCAATATATCAATCTTCTTGTCTCGACCATTTCGAGACTCCTCATCATGTCCGTGATCACATCCGGGACTCCGAACAACCTTCGGTACATCAAAAATCATAAACTCATACGTAATCATCATGGAAACTTTAAGCATGCGGATCCTACGGGTTCGAGAACTATGTAGACATGACCGAGACAAGTCTCCGGTCAATAACCAATAGCGGAACCTGGATGCTCATATTGGCTCCTACATATTCTACGAAGATCTTTATCGGTCAAACCGCATAACAACATACGTTGTTCCCTTTGTCATCGGTATGTTACTTCCCCGAGATTCGATCGTCAGTATCCCAATACCTAGTTCAATCTCATTACCGGCAAGTCTCTTTATTTGTTATGTAATGCATCATTCCGTAACTAACTCATTAGCTACATTGCTTGCAAGGCTTATAGTGATGTGCATTACCGAGAGGGCCCAGAGATACCTCTCTGACAATCGGAGTGACAAAACCTAATCTCGAAATACGCCAACTCAACATGTACTTTTGGAGACACCTATAGAGCTCCTTTATAATCACCCAGTTACGTTGTGACGTTTGGTAGCACACAAAGTGTTCCTCCGGTAAACGGGAGTTGCATAATCTCATAGTTGTAGGAACATGTATAAGTTATGAAGAAAGCAATAGCAACATACTAAACGATCAACTGCTAAGCTAACAGAATGGGTCAAGTCAATCACATCATTCTCCTAATGATGTGATCCCGTTAATCAAATGACAACTCATGTCTATGGTTAGGAAACATAACCATCTTTGATTAATGAGCTAGTCAAGTAGAGGCATACTAGTGACATTATGTTTGTCTATGTATTCACACATGTATCATGTTTCCGGTTAATACAATTCTAGCATGAATAATAAACATTTATCATGATATAAGTAAATAAATAATAACTTTATTATTGCCTCTAGGGCATATTTCCTTTAACAGGTGGGTCCCACCTGTCGGTGTCTGAGCGAGGCAGCGGCCGATGGCAGGCGCGAGCGGGCAAGCGGAGCGGAGCGGCTTGGAGCGCGGCTGGGCTTCGGCTGCGCACTGGGCCGTGGCCTGGCCTGGGAGCTGGGCGGGCCCAGTCGACGGGAGATAAGAAGTTTTTTTTAACAAACACCTTTTTCAGACAATATATAAAAGTAATTATATTAGCATATAGTATATCAAAATTTTCAGAAAATGATTTTCTACAAAATGAAAATTTTTCTAGTACCAAATAAAATCCACAAAATTTTAAATGAAGCAAAGAGTGCTTCTACTACAATAAAACCTCATAAAAATCATTTTAAAAATACCAAAATGACTTCAAATTTATTTCTCTCCATTTTTCCACTGTAGGGAATCATTTTACCCTAATTTCCATATATTTTATTTTTTGAGAAAAATAATTTGAGTAAAAACCAAATAACTCCCAATTGAAAATAATTTCAAAAGGAATTTAAATTGGATTTCTTTTAAACTCCCAACTCATATTTTATATGTTTTGAAGAAGTCATTTTATCTTCTCTCATGAAAATCATTGACTTGCTTAAAGTTTCTGAATTTGAAAATATTTCCAAATGGAACTCAAATCTTTTCAAAACCCTTTTCATTTATTTAAATGGAAAAAGTCATGTCATCTTCTCTCTAGAGTTTTTTGATGAAAAGTATTTGAATTCAAGGAGATCAGAAAGCAAAGTGAAAGTTTTTGGGGAAGTCATATTATTCCCTCTCATTTAACTTTTAAAAAGTTTCAAGTTTCACTCAGTTTCACACAAGCAATCTGTCAGGACCCCGACTCGATGTCACATCGATCTAGCCTGTAACACCTCATATCACTTTGCGGCCTCACGCACGGTATCCCCACGGGTGTCGCCTTACCTTTGCCCGGGACCGTTTGCGCCTTTTGGCTCACGTATATGATAGTGTTGCTAGCATCCATATGATAAGGAGCCCGGGCTGACATGACTAGTCGTAAACCCAAAGTGGCACAGACTTACAGGGACAGGCATCCATGACCCAGCTTCGAACGTGTCGGTCATCAGCAAGTGGGTCCGGGCTGTAGCACTGGGCTAGCAGGACTCCGGTAAACCGGGCTGTAGCGGGCTAACAGGACTCCGGTACTCAATGCGTAACATTTCCCCGAAGGGACAGACACAGGAATGAAGAAGGACACATGCCGGCCAGCCTAAGTGTTCCGGAGCACTAGCAAGCTACCATTGCTCGGTGGAAACACTAGGAGACATTTCCCGGTAAGAGAGGCTACTAAAGATAAATAACTAGGTAGTCAGATCCCACACATACCAAGCATTTCAATCATACACACAATATGCTCGATATGTGCAAATACAACAAGGCATCACAACATGACTCTACGACACAAGTACTTTATTTAAGGCTCAGAGAGCCATACATAACATACACATAGGTACGGGTCACACGACCCAGCATTCAAGTCATACAGTCATACAAACCAGCAGCGGAAGTAACTTGTCTGAGTACAGACAACTAGTAAAATAAAAGAGGCTTCGAAAGCCTAGCTATACTACGTGGTCCTTCACAAGCTCAGGATCACCACCTGGGCCTTAGCCTACTCATTGATGTCAACGTCTACGAAGAACCCATCAGAAGGGGTTGCAGCATCTTCTGTAAAAATGTGAATTATAGCAACATGAGTACAAAGGTACTCAGCAAGACTTACATCAGATCCTACATACATGCACATTATCAAGAAGGGTTGGTGGAGTTGTTGCAGCAAGCCAGCTTTGACTCTTGGCTAGGCTATCCTACGAGACTCCAACTTGAAACGGTTTTGCGCACACGAGTCCACTACTCACCACTTCAATACACTACCGAGGATCCACCTTCGTCTTCCTACGGAAGAGCCATCCTCGGCACTCACACTTATCTTGAGGCTTTTAGTAGTTTCCATTTACTTGTCTATGAACTGTATAGGCAACCAAGTAGTCCTTTACCGCGGACGTGGCTATTCGAATAGATCATGATAACCCTGCAGGGGTGTACTTCTTCATACATGTTTGCACCACTTAGCGTCTGCACACGACATGTGCTCGGCAGACTTCAAGCGAAAGCCGACGTGGGTGTAGACCACGACCTACCTAAACACCTAAGTCTCTAGTCTAGGTTTATCGCCTATCCAGGTTCCATCCGCAGGGAGTCCGGCGGAGGTTTCCCATACGGCCCCGAACGATGTGTACAGGGTTCCGTGACACCTAACGGGTGCCCGGTATTCCCGGCCACGTACCTACCGCATCACAGCCCACCCCTACGGTCAGCGCTGTCCACGGCCTCCAGTAGGCTACAAACACCAGAAACTACTTGCAACTCCTAGACAGAGAACTAGGGTGAATAAGAAGTCGAGCGGGGTCATATTTCAGGGCCCAATGCATGGTAGTAGCTGTATCTTAAATCACACATACAGATCTCAGTGCTTAAGGTCGGCTTCAATGAAACAACCCACCATGTACTCCTACATGGCCTCTCATCGATACCTTTACCAAATCGTGTTCGCTACACCACTCTCGTTACCGACATAATCATTTCACTCCAGCCCATCACCCAGATGAACCAGACCTGACACGACTCTAAGCATAGCAGGCATAGCAAGGTAGAAACAACACATACATATGGCTCAATCAACTCCTACACATGCTAGTGGGTTTCATTTAGTTACTGTGGCAATGACAGGTCATGCAGAGGAAGTGGGTTCAACTACCGCAGCACACAGCAGTTTGAAACGCGTTGTCTTAATGCAGTAAGAGAGAGCAGGAGCGAGAACATGGGATTGTATCGGTATGATCAAATAGTTGGTTGCTTGCCTGATGGTTCGATGCACTGATATGGTTCTTCCCTAGGGTAATCACGGTACTCCTCGGGGGCAGAACCTGCCGCAAAGAACATCGATACACAACCATCACCAAACAATGTGCGACAATATGATGCATGCATGGAACATGGCAATATGAGTGTGTTGGGCTAATGCAACTAAGACCAGAAGGGTTTGAACCAATTTGAACCAAAGATTCAAATTTCAAAATCATACATGGCCCTTTAAAGTGTTTTATCTTGTTCTGCAATAAACATCAAGTTAACTTGTTTAATCATGCATGAAAATAGTACAGATGGATAGATTGGATTTTTCTGATCATTTTTCATATATAACTTGTCTGATTTGGAGTTACAGATTAAAAGTTATGAATTTTTGAAGTTTAAACTATATTCTGGAATTTCCTATATTAGATTAAATCCAGAAAATCAATTACTGCGTCAGCCTGACGTCAGTGTGACATCAGCAGGTCAACGGGACACGGTCCGGGTCAAACCTGACAGTGGGTCCCGCGTGTCAGTGTGATTAGTTAAACTAAAATTAATTTAAACTAATCCTAAATAGTTAACAGGGCTGGGCCCCACCTGTCATTGACTCAGGAGAGTCAACCAGGGCCCACCCGTGGTCAAACCCAGGTCGGCTGCACCGGCGTTTAGCCGCCGGCGAGCCTGACGCGGCGGCGGAAGTGGTTTTGGCCGTTCCGGCCACCAAATGGGTCGCGGAGGCCATCGGAGTGGAGCTGAGGATGAGCCGCAGCTCTTGGTGGAGTCCGTTGGGGTCGGGGTGGCCGGAGTTGGCGCCGGCGACGACTTTGGCGGCCACCGGAGTTCGGGTGAAGGCGAACTCGGGGCTAAGGTGTGCGGTGAGGTGCGGGGAGTGCACGGTTGGACCCAACGCAGCGTGGGGAGTGCGTTGAACACCGTGGAGTGGCCGGAGGATGGCCGGGAGCACGTCGGCGACGAGATCCGCGGCGGTGCGTGCGGGTGGTCTTCGTGCGGTGGCTACGCGGCTCGGGAACGAGAGAGGGAGGGTAGGAGGGGTAGCTAGGCTCACAGCGCACCCGTAGAGGCCACCGGCGGGGTCGGGGACGAGCTAAGGCGGCGACGGTGTTGAAGGGGATCTCCGGCGATGGCGGACTCGGGCGAGGTCGGTGCAGTGGACTCGGGCCGCACGAGCACACGGGGCTCGGCTAGCTCGATGAAGTGGACAGCGGCGGAGCTCCTAGACACGACGAGAAGACGCACGGGCGGCGGGGAGCGCGGCTACGACGTAGGCACGGCGGCGGTGGCGTCGGCCATGGCTGGGGAGCGCGAGGGGGAGGAGCTGGAGAGGAGAGGGGTTGTCTGGGGGGTTCGGGGGAGAGAGGGGGAGTGATCCACGATGTTAGCCGGGCGAGTGGAGCGGCGAGGCGGTGAGCAGGCGCGTGGCACCCATGCGGTGCTCGCCGTCGAGCACCTGCCTGCCTGCCTTGCCGGCAAGCAGCTCGCTGGCACGGCGCTGGGCTGGGCCGGCAGGTGGGCCGGGTGCTGGGCGCCAGGGGTTGTCTGTTTTTTTAATACTTCTGCAACTTTGTTGAATTATTAAAAATACTTAGGCAACTCCTAAAATCACCAAACTACTCCTGGTCCATAGTTGGATTATTTCCAAAATGAAACATTTTAGTTTGGAGATATTTAAGCATTTAAATATTTTATATAATTTTAAATGCCCAAATTCAAATATTTATGATTTAATTCAAAAACCCTAAGATGGCCTAGGAAAATGTGCATCACTTTTGGCAGAGGTTCTGAACCAAGACAAAAATGATGGGCACTTTAGAAGGGCATTTCAGGTTCATTGAAAAAGTTTTTTAGTAAACCCTAGTTGGTTTCAGAGGGGGCTGGGGGTTCTGTCATCCCCATTTCAGGTTTCCGATGAAAGAATAAACATGATGCAACACTCTAATGCATGAACTAGCTAGGGTGTGACACAATCATACAATCAATCAAAACTATCTATTTAATATAACATTCCAAAATTTAAAATTTTGGGATGTTACAAACCTACCACCCTTAAAATGAATCTCGTCCTCGAGATTCGGAGAGGCTAGCAAGAAATAGGTTAGGGTAGGGGGTCTTCAAAATCCATCGATCGTCTCCGGGGTCTCGGGTGCTACCACATTTAGAAGCATTGTTACGGTTCCATCAAAACTCATATACTCCATCCTTATTCCTAAAAGTGTCGATCTTCTCAGATCTCGGGAACATTCCTTCTCTGGGCTCTTCCGGTAGTGGCATAACTTTTTCCTCAATACTCATGTCCTTTCATCTGGGTACGGTTTTGCTGTGACGTGGTCTTCTTAGCTGACGGGTCTGGCGCCAATACTAAACAACTATCGATATCTCATGGTGGTCAACAATTTATGGTTTCTCTTGCAGGAAATGGGTCTGGGTTGAACCTCATCGTATATCCTACGATTGGCAATAGCTGCCTTGTACTAGGGAAAACAGTCATACCATTCTAATGTTTTAAACAAGGTTTTGATCGTTGTCCCTCTACTATAGGTAAGTCACTCAGATTTACCATCCCATATAGCAAGACGAATAATAAGAGTAAGTCGGTATGGTGATCAATCCATCCCGCACCCAAATCATTACCTTGTATAAGGTTTAGCGAATCTCGCATTCTAACACTCGGTCATCCTCACAAGCATTGCAGAATTTCTCTTGTCAACGAACCAAGTTCGGATAATCCATGGATTCTGCAAGCCAAACAAACATCTATCGTTGCTTCACAATTAGGGCATTCATCCTTGTGTTCTTTATGGATGTGTCCTATTTCTCCACAAACCTTACAAGCACAAGGCTCCTTCTTCTTAGGTTCACATGGCTTTCGGGTAAGACGGGACCTCAGTAGAATCGTCTTAAATTCATCCCAACACTACAAAAAAAGACACATCCGTGACATTTTGGTCCGAATGAATTTTTTTCCTGTCATACATATGACACTTCTATGACGATAATTTTGACAAAACCCGGTATCATCATAGATGTGGTGGGATCCTACTTCTATGACAAAAAATCATGACAGAAAATGGGCTTTTCGTCCTGGGCGAGTCGGAGACGCAGTTGCATGACATTCTTTGGGCCGTCCATGATGGAAAAAACCGTGGTAGAAGCGAGGGGGAGGAAAATTTTGGGGAGTTGCCGGTTACGGCAAGAGGTCGGGGGCCGAGCGATGCGCGTTTCTCTCGTACACGTACGCATGTGTGTGTGAGGCGTTAGCTCTAACTGAACCCGAGCAAGGCGTTGGGCTCTAACTGAACCCGAGCGATTGCACTGCAGGCTACGCGTTACTGAACCCGAGTGATTGATCGATGGCTATTAACTGAACCCGATCGAGCGATTCCTTCTCTAGTGCTACTAACTGAAGCCGACCGATTGGATGAACAGTGAGCGTTGCGGGGGGGGGGGGGGGGGTGGATGAACAGTGAGCAGTGGCGTTGCCTCTTGATGAACAGGACCCCATGGTGTGGAGGGCTGCATGAACAGTAGACGGTGGAGGGGTGCCCGTGGAGGGGTGGTTGAACAGGACCCCGTGGTGTGGATGGCTGGATGAACGGTAGATGGTGGAGGGGTGGTTGAACAGTAGCTGGTGGAGTAGCGCGCGGTGGAGGCTGGATGAACAGGAGCCCATGGAGGCTGGAGGAGATTGACGGTAGCCCGTGGAGGCTGGAGGAGGTCGATGATGGAGATGAACAGTATCACGTGGAGTCCCGTTTTGCGGTATGCCACACCCCTCCCGATGAACAGGACCCCCGTTTCGACCGTAGCACTCCAACACAAGTCCGTTTCGTCCGTTTTGTGGTACGGTACACCCCTCGCGATCAACAGGACCCCCGTTTCGACCGTAGGAGGTCCATTTCGTCCGTTTTGCGGTACGCCACACCCCTCCCGATCAACAGGACCCCCCTTTTGACCGTAGGAGGTCCGTTTCCTCCGTTTTGCAGTACGCCACACCCCCCGATCAACAGGACCCCGTTCCAAACGTCGGAGGTCCGTTTCCTCCGTTGTGCAGTACGCCAGGCCTCGTTTCCATCGCCTGTTCCGTCCAAGCCCCCCCGATGAACACGACCACGCATTCCATTCCGACCCAGCCGGTTGGCTCCCACGCGTTCCGTTGCCTCCCGATGAACACGACACATTCTGTTGCCTCCCCATGAACACGACACATTCCGTTGCCTCCCCATGAACACGACGACAACGCTATTTCTCCGTTCCAACCCAGCCATGTACACGAGCCCTACCCGTACGTATGCGCGAGTAGGCGTTCGAGACCCCGCCCGTATGTACATACGTGGCCGTATTTTCTTTCTTGCATCCTGACCATTGTATGTATGTGTACATGCTACATGCGCGCCTCTACTATGACACGTACGCGCCTCTACTACGACACGTGCGCCCCTCTACATCGACCATTATATATGTACGTACACGTTCGCGACTAGAATGACAACGCTACGTATGCTTCGACCAGGTGGGTCCCGACTGTCAGGCACTTCCTTGCGTGCGAAGATGTAGCTGGTGGGTCCCAGCAGTCATGGGGGTGAATCATTTTTTTGCCCGGACGCACTTCCTTGCATGCGAAGATGTAGCTGGTGGGTCCCAGCAGTTAGGGGGGCGAATTGTTTTTTTTTCGGACGCACTTCCTTGCGTGCGAAGATGTAGCTGGTGGGTCCCAGCAGACAGGGGGAAACGTTTTTTTCGTGAAATATGGTGGCCCGTCCAGTGGGTCCACGCTGTCAGGTGGAGGAATAAATATTTTGCGCGTAATAAGGAGGCACTTCCTTGCTGCGGCCGTGGACCCAGCTGTCAGCCTCTACACGTACAGTCCCCGTCCGATGGAAGCCATTCCTTGACCACGTTGACCACGCCGCGCCGAGAGCACTAGGGCGGTGGACGACGGAGAGGCCTAGGAAGGGGACGACACAGAGCCGGGGAAGACGTGGCAGTGGATGCCCACGCATAGAGGAGTATGAGGGTTCACTCGTTCGGCTGCAATGTGAGGCTGCCATCACCGCAGAATAACAGGGGGTGTGGGTGCTTAGAGGGATAGCCTGGCCAGCGGTGGGAGTAGTAGGGGGCGGTGAGGCCTCCGCGGCATCACGGCCGGCCACGGGCGGCAGGAGCAGGCGGCACCACCGGCACTGCTTTGGGCGGCTGGAGCAAGAAGACCAGAGGTTGAAGAAGCACTACGACCGTTGGATGGACATCGTATGGTCACTGGAGCTAGAATTGTTCATATATTGACTAAAGTTGACAAAGGTCTCCATCCCAGTCAACTTAGTAGGCCCACAAGTCAGCCTCCCACCAAGGTGGGTCCCAGCTAGCAAGGGGTATTCATTTTTTTGTGCGTAATAAGGAGGCACTTCCGGTTGAGCTGCGGCAAGTCCAGTGGCCCAGCAAGAAAAATTTCAAGCCAGACGTACCAGAGAAGTACGACGACAAGACGCATCCGTCAGAGTTCCTCAGCATCTACACCATCGCGGTGCAAGCTGCCGGGGGACGCGACGACAAGATCCTTGCCAACTACTTCCCGCTGGTGCTCAAGCCCAATGTCAGATCCTGGCTCATGCATTTGCCGGACAACTCCATATCTTCCTGGGCAGATCTGTGCCATCAGTTTGTCGGCGCCTTTACAGGCGGCCACAAGCCTCATGGCCAAGAGAGTGACCTTCATCTGCTCGCCCAGAAGGAAGGAGAACCCCTGCGCAAGTATATTCAAAGATTCAGCCGTGTACAGCACAACATCCCAGATGTCGACCCTGCCGCGGTAATCAGCGCGTTCCATCAGAACATGCGAAACCGCAGGATGCGGGAGGAGATGGCGATGCGCAAGATCAGAGACGTCAGTGAGCTGTATGCCCTGGCCGACAAGTGTGCACGTGCTGAGGAAGGGAGGAAACTCCCCGGAGAGAACACAGAAGCAGGAGGATCTGACAGTGAGGATGCTGCCCCGGCAAGGAAAAACCGGCGGCGGAACAACAGGAAGAAGAAAGGCAAAGATGTGCTAGTTGTTGAGCAGTCCGGCAACGAAGGCGGCGCCAAAAAAGCCAAAGCTGGTAGTGCCGGTGAGGCTGTGGCGGTCGCTGACAAGCAGGGCGGCACCAACAAGCAGTACTGCAAGATCCACCGCACCAAGGGCCATGATCTCCAGAGCTGCAAGAAGGTCGAGCAGCTTGTTGAGCAGCAGAAGGCTGAATATGAGCGACGCGACAAGGAGAAGGCCCAGGAAGGTGCTGGTGGAGCTGGCAAGAAACGTCCCGGCCGAGGAGGACGCCGCGGCAAGGCCAAGCAGCGGCAAGGAGACAGACCTCCCCGTGGCCGCAACAAGGATGAAGATGATGATGATGATGAAGATATGGATGATGACGAGACCGATGAGCAGGAATTTCAGAAAGCCACAGAGGTCCTGTGCGTTGACGGCGGTGCTTCTCTGCATACTTCACACCGCCAACTCAAACAATGGGTGCGAGAAGTTAATGCAGCAGAACCACCCGTCGAGTCACGCAAGCCTTTGAAATGGTCCAGCACGCCTATCATCTTTGATATTGAGGACCACCCTTATCGCGTAACTGCGGTCGGGTGCTTGCCGATGTTGGTTTCACCAACTATCCGCAACCTCAAGGTCACTAAGATGCTAGTTGACGGCGGGGCCAGCTTGAACCTGATCTCCTCCGCGGTGCTCCAGAAACTCCAGATCCCTGACAGTGAGCTCGAAGAGACCGGTACATTCCAAGGAATCAATCCGGGAAGGAGCAAGCCGAAGGGAAAGATCACGTTGCTGGTAACATTTGGCAGCGAGCTGAACTTCAGGACTGAGAGGGTCACTTTTGATGTTGCTGATTTTCCATTGCCTTACAATGGGATACTCGGCCATCCAACACTCGCCAAATTCATGGCAGCCTCTCACTATGCCTACAACGTGATGAAGATGCCAGGCCCGATAAGTGTCATCTCTGTCACTGGCGACAAGAAGGATGCCCTTATCTGCGCCGGCAAGATCTACCGAGAAGCAGCAGCCGCATCAGATCGCAAGTCACTTGCCGCTGAAGCTCCCGGGGGGAAGAAGAAGACCAAGTCCGGCAAGAGCTCTGATGCCCACTCCGGCAAGCGCACCTCTTCGGAGTGCTGCGCTACCGTCGAGGACGCACCATCGAGCTCCACTGGTAAGTGTAAGAAGGCAATGGCAGCTCCATCAGAGACCAAGAAGGTGTCCGCCAAGGAGGACGGCACTGGTGGTACCTTCACCATCAGTGCCACGCTCGACCCTAAATAGGAAAGCGCGCTTGTTGCTTTCCTGCGGGCGAACGTCGACGTGTTTGCATGGCAACCGTCTGACATCCCCGGTGTTCCCAGGGAAGTAATCGAGCACCACCTAGCCGTCTGTCCTCACGCGCGGCCCGTCAAGCAGAAAGTCGGGAAACAAGCAGTGGAGTGCCAAGAATTCATTGCAGAAGAAATCAAGAAATTGGAAGCAGCAGGCCTTGTCAGAGGAGTGCTCCATCCTACGTGGCTGGCCAATCCTGTAGTCGTGCGCAAGGCTAATGGGAAATGGAGGCTTTGTATTGACTTTACCAATGTTAATAAAGCTTGTCCCAAAGACCCATTTCCCTTGCCGCGCATCGATCAGATTGTTGACTCCATAGCCGGATGTGATTTGCTTTCATTTCTTGATGCATACTCAGGATATCATCAGATCTTCATGGCAGAAGAGGATGAGGAGAAAACCGCATTCATCACCCCATGTGGCACATACTGTTTTGTACGGATGCCCTTCGGATTAAAGAATGCTGGTTCAACATTTGCAAGGGTAGTCCATCATGCTTTTGAGCCACAAATACACAGAAATGTGGAAGCCTACATGGATGCCATAGTGGTCAAGAGCAAGGACAGGGCAACCCTGATTCAAGATTTAGACAAAACGTTTGCAAATATGCGCAAGATCAACCTCAAGCTGAACCCCGAGAAGTGTGTGTTTGGAGTTCCTTCCGGCAAGCTTCTCGGGTTCTTCGTGTCTCAGCGGGGGATTGAAGCCAACCCCGACAAGATCAAGGCCATTGAGCAGATTGAAGCACCAAAGCGCGTCAAGGATGTATGAAGACTTGCCGGTTGCGTAGCTGCTCTCAGCAGGTTCATCTCTAGATCTGCTGAGCGCGCCCTGCCATTTTTCAAAATATTGAAAAAGGCAGGTCCAATGAAATGGACTCCGGAGGCGGAGGCTGCGCTGCAGGACTTAAAGAGATACCTATCCTCCACTCCAACACTTGTCGCACCTAAGCCACAAGAGAAGTTGCTGCTATATATAGCGGCAACCAATAAAGTGGTTAGTGCTCCGTTAGTAGCGGAGAGGGAGGCAGATGATGAGCCAGCAACCACGGCAGATACATCCAGCGACAAGCAGGGGGCTTCGCCGGCAAGCTCTAGTCCCGACAAAGATGGATCTGCGCAGGCATGCGAGAAGATGCAAAAAAGGATGGTGCAGTGCCCAGTTTACTTTGTCAGTTCCCTTCTGCAGGGAGCCAGATCAAGGTACTCTGGTCTGCAGAAACTGCTTTTCGGCCTTCTCATGGCCTCGAGAAAGCTGCCCCATTACTTCCAAGCGCATGAAATCACAGTCGTCACTCGTTTTCCGCTGAAGAGGATACTGCAGAATCCAGAAGCAACAGGCAAGATTGTCGAGTGGGCACTGGAACTGTCAAGCTTTGGCCTCAAGTTTGAGAGCACTTCAACTATCCAAAGCAGGGCATTGGCGGAGTTCATAGCAGAGTGGACGCCAACACAAGATGAAGAAATTCCGGAAACAAGCATCCCTGTCAAGGAAGCAAGCAAAGAGTGGCTGATGTACTTTGATGGTGCCTTCTCGCTGCAAGGCGCCGGTGCGGGCGTACTACTTGTCGCACCAACCGGAGAGCACCTCAAGTATGTGGTCCAGATGCACTTTCCCAAGGAGCAAGCAACAAACAATACTGCAGAGTATGAAGGCTTGCTTGCCGGTCTCAGAATCGCAGCGGACCTTGGGATCAAGAAGCTCATTGTCAGGGGTGACTCACAGCTTGTCGCCCGCCAAGTGAATAAGAATTATCAGAGTCCGTTGATGGAAGCTTACGTTGATGAAGTGAGGAAGCTAGAAGAGCATTTTGACGGCCTACAGATGGAACATGTTCCAAGAGCTCAGAATGACATTGTCGATGGCCTGTCAAAGTGCGCCGCACTTAAGTTACCTGTGGAACCAGGAATTTTTGTGCTCAAGCTAACTCAACCATTTGTGAAACTATCAAATGAACAGAGCAAGAAGAGGAAGTTGATTTCTGATGACTATTTTCTGGCAGAGCTCCCCGAAGCCGCCGCCAAGAAGGTCCCCAAGATCCACACCAAGAGTGCTGAGGGGCAGTCTGCTCCGGCAAGCCTTAGGTTTTGTTCCGTCGAAGTAGACGCTCCCGACAAGTTTTGCTCCGGCAAGCTTGCCGGGGAACATCAAGCTCCGGCTGAGCCGCAGGTTCTTGCCGTAGAAGCGGATGTTCCCGCAGCAGCAGAGGTGCCTTTAGTCCTTGTTGTCAAGCCACAAGCTCCAGCATGGGCACAACAGATTGTCCGTTTCCTTCAGACAGGAGAACTTCCCGAAGAGCAAGAAGAAGCGGAAAAAGTAGCCCGGCAGTCAAGTATGTACCAGTTTGTCGACAGCACACTGTACAGAAGAAGACTCAATGGTGTGAAATTGAAGTGTATTCATTGGGAACACGGACAAAAGCTGTTGGCACAGATACATGGAGGCATATGTGGTCACCACATTGGCGCAAGAGCACTTGCCGGCAAAGCGTTCCGGCAAGGTTTCTTTTGGCCGACAGCCCTCCAGGATGCAACTGCACAGGTAACCAAGTGTGAAGCGTGTCAGTTCCATTCCAAACAGATACACCAGCCAGCTCAAGCTCTCTAGATGATCCCTTTATCCTGGCCATTTTCGGTCTGGGGGCTCGACATCCTCGACCCCTTTCCCCGAGCTGTCGGGGGCTTTGAGTACTTGTACGTTGCAATCGACAAGTTCACAAAGTGGTCGGAAGTGGATCTAGTAAGGAAGGTGACAGCACAGTCAGCAGTCAAGTTCTTCAGGTCGATTGTTTGCCGTTTCGGGATTCCTAACAGAATCATCACCGACAACGGCACGCAATTCACGAGCCGCACCTTTATGCAGTACGTCCAAGATCTTGGCGCCAAGGTCTGCTTCGCTTCTGTTGCTCATCCGAGAAGCAACGGTCAAGTGGAGAGGGCAAATGCTGAAGTGCTGCGCGGGCTCAAGACCAGAACTTTTGATAGGCTGCGCAAGTGCGGAAAAAACTGGATTGAGGAGCTGCCGGTGGTTCTTTGGTCGATCAGAACGACGCCAAATCGAGCCACTGGCCAGACACCTTTCACTCTAGTCTATGGAGCAGAAGCAGTTCTCCCCAGGGAACTCGTATATGGGTCACCTTGAGTGCTCGCTTATGATGAGCTTGAGTAAGAGCAGCTGCGACAAGATGACGCGCTGCTCCTTGAGGAGGATCGTCTTCAGGCTGCTGTACAAGCTGCTCGATATCAGCAAGCTTTGCGCCGCTACCATAGCCGCAAACTTAATGCCAGAAGCTTCGAGGAAGGCAACCTTGTTCTTCGGCGCGTTCAGTCCGCCAAGAATTCCAACAAGTTGATGCCGAAGTGGGAAGGCCCTTACCGGGTGAAACGAGTCACTAGGCCTGGCGCTGTCCGCCTAGAGACCGAAGATGGCATTCCGGTGAGCAACTCCTGGAACATTGAGCATCTTCGTAAGTTTTACCCGTAGGGCGCGGTTGCCGGAACCTGTTCCAGCAACCACCTTTTGTACAAGTCTTGCCAATATTGCATGTAATCCTTTGTACTAAGCCGGGCACAGATCCCGTGCATAAGTAAAGCTCATGTGCTCCGAACATCTTGTCAATTTCATGCATTATATCTTTTTCTTGCATGCATTATCTGACATTCTGTGCAGCACCTACTCCCGGTAAGCAGCAACGAGCCATAAGGCTCCATATCTTTATTTTCTCTTCTTTCTTTTTCTCAAAGGAAGGAAAGTTCCCTCGCACACAAGTTTGCCGGGGGGAAGGAGAAGATAATGATGTGGACCAGGCGTCGTTTAAGAAAGTTTCGTCTTGCCGGAAAGCAAACGACAGAAAAGCTAAGTTGCCAAAGTTGAGCAACCAGTTTTTAAAATTTCTTTAAGTTATCTTCCTTGAACGACCGTGCTTTGTATGGAAAACTTGTGCGCGGAGGAACCAACTCGTAGCTAGTCGCGCCCTTACTTTGTTTCGAGTCCGCTCAACAACTTAAGTGAGCTGCAACTAGTTGCGACAAGGTTTCTTGTCAGAAGCGGCACCGCCAGTAGGCTGCCGATGTTCCGCACTCAGCGCTCGCGGCTCAGGTGCCTGCGCCGACAAGTTCCCTAAAAGCGTAAGGCAAAAACATACAAAGCAAGGAATCAAGTAATGGAAATAACATAGCGATCATTACCCAAAATAGAGTTATATTACAAGATAGCTTGTCGCAGCTCTAATAGATTGTTCTTGTAACATGACTAGCAGCGACAGGAAAAAGAGAAAATGGGCGGCCTAATCTACCCGATCGCCCTCAACCCTCTTGATCCCGCTCACCTTGTCCACAATGGGTGCGACAAAGGCCTTGAGCGCCTCCAAATTAGCATCTGGCGGCAGGGACTTGAGGACATTGGTGAAGTTGAGGCCTGGGTTGCGGAAGGCCACCTTCATCAGCACCTTCTGAAGAGCGCCTGCACAGATCCTGCGTGACTCGTCGGCCAGCTGCTTTGGGATCTTCTCCCGGAGCCGCTGGAGGGCCGTCGCCACGAACTTGAAGAACAAGCTGAGCTTGGCGCTAGGATAGAGATGCTCGTCGGAAGGATACCCGAAGTCCTCCATCCCCAGCTGCGCCAGCTCCCGTTCGATGACTGCGGCGATGTTCACCAGACCCTCGGTCCAGTGCTCCACGGTCTCCCTGAACGCGTTTTGGGTGACGGCAATGCTCGCCAGCAGCTCCTCGTCGGCCTTGATCTTCTCCGTCAAGGCCACCTCCCGCTCCCTGGCGCCGTCCAGCGTCTGGGTCAGCGTTGCCAGCTTCAGCTCAAGATCCGCATTGGAGTCCTTGGCGGCGTTGAGCTCCTTGCTCCTCTCAGCGAGAAGACCCTGCAGCTCCGCATGAGCGGCAGCATACTTCTCACGTTCGCGCTTGAGCACGGCAAGCTCCTCGCCGCTTGCCTTGAGATCGCCTTCCAGCTGCGCCATCCTCGTTTCCAGCTCCTTCTTGGCGGCCTCGGCAGCTGCGGCAGCGTCCTTTTCTTCCTTGAGAGCCCCGCCAAGTGTTTGCTCGCGCGCGACGAGCTCCTCCTCGTAGCTGTCAAGATTGGCCTTCCGCTGCACCAACTCGCCTTCTCACGCGGACTACTTCTCGACAGCAAGCCGTTGTTCCTCCTCAGCTTCAACCTTCTCGAGAAGGAAGGCTGTACGCTCCTTCGTGAGTCGCTCCCGCTCCTGTGCCAGGGACCAGAGAGCTTCCTGGTTGAGGCCCCGGAGCTCCTCCGCGCGTTTCTCCATATCCACTCCCGCCTTCGCGACAAGTGCTTCCCGGGAAGCCAGCTTGGCTTGTCGGGCACGGTAGAGTGACAGCAGCTTCCGTAGCAGCTGCTCCTCCTCAGGCTCACCACTGCTGCTGCTTGGCGCATCGACCAACGACAGCCCAGTGGAGGCGAGCAGCTCTTCATCGAAAGTTTCTCCTTTGACCGGCGCCCTGGAGCTTGACGCCCAGGGAGTTTGATGAAGATGTCGTCGCCGTCCTTCAAGTAGGCGCCGGGCTGGGGCTCTTCGGAGCCTGGCGCTACAGCAGCGGCGGAGGGATCGGCGGTCGGTGTAGCACCTGTCGCTCCTGCGGCCTCAGGGCCGTCAGTGCGATCACCAGATCCCTCACCAGCCTCTGCGGCGGCAGCCTTGGCGGCCTCTTCGCCGGCAGGCTCATCGACGCCGGCTTCTCCTTCGGTGGCGACGGCGTCGTCGGTGTTGCTGCACGCGTTCCCCTCGTCGGCGGCTTCGGTTTCCATCGGCTCTGCGGCAGATGGATCTGACGAACGGAAGAGGGAGAAGAGTCAAGCAAATACTCAAAGAGAAAATCAGAAGAAGAAGAACTCAAGGGAAGTTTTTAAGCAAGTGGATTACCTGAGCTGGGATCTGCGGTCGTGGTCTCAACCACCGAAGGATCACTAGTGTCGTCCCTTGCCGGAGAACTGCCCCTTGCCAGAGAGTTCTCCATTGCCGGAGAACGCTCCCTTGCCGGGGGATCCTCCCTTGGCGGCGTAGTCGAAGCAGATGGCACTTCGGGAGCGGCTCCCGGGCCCTCCTGGTGAGGCTGCTCTGCTCCTACACAAATCCAACATTCAAGATATCAGCGAAGGAAAAAGCACCCATGCGCGCTTGACAGCAGGAAGTAAACTATGAACTTACGCTGGGGGCTGTGCTGGGGGCTGCTTTGGGGGGTAGTTGCCGGGTCCGTCAAGGTGGTCTCAGACACACCCCCTGCCGACACGGTGGGATCATCCTCGATGACAATCACCGGGGCCTTGGCTCTCTTTGCCGCTCTCTGGGCCAGCGTCCTGAAAAGGAATAGGTTCAGATTGAAGCAAGTTAGATACAAGACAAAACAACAAGATTTGAAGAACTACAAGAACACCAAGAAGCTTACTCTTCTTCTTCCTCATCGGAGCTGAGCGCGGAGAGATCAAAGTCCGGCTCGCCTCCGGTGCGGCGAGGCGGAGGAGTAGGTTCCCTTGCCCGCTTGGCGGGGGCGGTAGCGGTGGACCGGGAAGATCCCGCTCCAGTTGCCGCAGCAGCGTGAGGCGCTCCCGCGGCAACAGTACTTGCCACGGTAGAGCGTGTCGCACGGCTTGACGGCTGTTGGCCCGTTTGTCGCCCCGCTACGTCCCCGGCCCTGTGGAGACGCCTTCTTGGTGCAGCTGGGGGCTCCACTTGCGGCAAGCTGTCTGAAGGCTCGGGCCCGACAGGATCTACCTCGCCGGGCTCGTTCGGCTCGTCGTCAGGCCCGGCAAGCTCTTCCTCGCTGACAAACTCCTCACGCTCGGCAAGGCTTGCCGCCTCTGCTGCCTCTGCCTCCTCCACGGTGAACCCGAACTCACCCACGGCAGCTGCTGCCGCAGCCTCTTCCGTCCTGGTGGCGATGCGCTGCAGCTCCGCGTCGGTGGTGTCGCGGGTGAGGCTCTTCTGCTCATTGGCGCGGACCGGCACTTCTTCTAAGTTGTCGAAGAACGCCCACACGACGTCATCCGCAGGTTCTTGCCAAGTTGGAGCGATTCCGTGCGAGTTGCACAACGGCATCATCGCGCGGATCCGGTCAAGCGAAGAATTGTTGCACAGCGGAACGACGCCCCTCGGCAACACGAATGGATGTTGGGGGTCGTGTTTGAACAGCTCCAGGAGCATCGCATCTAGCTCCAGGACGGTGAAGTTGAAGTTGAGGCCCGGCCGCAGCCTCATGATATCCGCCGACTTCTTGAACTCCCAGGCGGGTCTCCCCCTCTCCTGCAGGGGGGCGATGCGGCGGCGAAGGAAATATGCGCCAACGGCGCCTACGGTGAGCCCGGCAAGCCTGAGGCGAAGGATTCGAGTGACGGCGATCTTCAGCCTGTCGTCTTCCAGGGCCACGTTGCTCCAATCGTTGCCAAGCACTATTGGGGCTTGGCGCAGGGCAGTGAATGGCTGCCGGTTCTCCTCGACGATCCAGCACCACTCCGCTCTCCACTCCTCCCACTTGCTGTGGAGATCACCCTCCACATACGCTTCCTTCTTGCCGACTCTCGAGATCCAGGCGATCCCTCCGGCAAGCGGCTCTCCTCTCTCGACCCGAGGCATGAAAAAGTGGCGGAAAAGGGCTACATTTGGGTGGACTCCGACAAAATTTTCGCAGAGATGTGCGAAAACTGCCATTGTCAGAACGGCGTTGGGGGTGAAGTCAAGGAGGCAGAGCCCGTAAGTGTTCATGATATGCAGAAGAATTCCGAGAAGGGCGGGCAGAGCCCGCAGTAGAAGAACAACGCGAAGAAGGGGTACCCGTTTGGAGCTAATTCCGAAGCGGCAGCCGGGAGCACCCTCGTGCGCGGATGCGCTCGCGTCTCCATCGACCAGAAGAGGTAGAAGTACTCCCTCAGCTCCTTCGCGCCGAGCTGGGGGGAGAAGATCGCCCGCTCCTTCCGCAGCGCCGCGAGCCGCTGCGCCTCGGCCGACTTCACGCCCTTCCCCTTGTCGGCTTTTCGAGCCATGGCGGAAGTGGTGGGGGAGGTCGGCGGCGTTCGTGATGCTGGTGGCAATGGGGGGCGGAGCGCTGCTCTCTCTCAACTTCGAGAAGAAGGGGGGAGTGGCGGAGATTTGTGAAGATGAAGTAGCAACCAGCGAGGGGGGACAAACTGCCCCTGTTTCCCCTGCTTATAAAGAGGGAGGGGGCGGACGTTTCGCCCTTCCGAATAAAGAAACCACCCACGATCTCTCCCATGATGCCGCATTCAACGCGTGCCGTTGGGGGAGGGCGCGGTGGATACGGAGCGAGATACGGCGTGGCCCAGGCCGCGTGTGCCCGTGCCCTGTTTTGGGCCTGGCCCAATAGCGCTCGGCACCGTGTGTGGCCTAGGCCCGGGGGCTCCTGTCGGTGTACTAGAATAGGGGTACCCTAGTATCCCGAACTTGTGCACGGGCAGTTGCAGCGCCCCGCGGCAAGGCTTGCCGGGTGACCGCCAAGGTCCTCCATGGTTCCTTTGGAGCCATTCAAGAACAAAGTATTCGAGTCAAGGAGACAAGACCCCGGTAAGAGGAGCTTGCCGGGAAGGCCAACCAAGGCATCTCAAGGAACTTGCCGCAACGCGCCCCGTGTCCCGGCAAGGCCCGGTGAGCGACAAGCTTCCGGACGCGACAAGACAACTACCGCGGCAAGGTGCTTGCCGCGGCAAGCGGCCACTCTGTACCCACGCTCCAGCACATCCACCAATGTGTCGCCCTGAGGGCCTTACCAGGCGCGCGTGGCGGGAGGCTGTGCAGCCAGCGGTGCGCGGTGGCATGTGACGCTGACAAGATTGCCATCGTGGCAAGCGGTGGAGCCCCTGACGGTCGCTTTCTGCACTGTTTGGGCGACACAGACGGGCATTTAATGCCTTTGTCCCCTACCGTCAGGGTTAGGTAGGATACACTGTGTAGGTAGCTGTACCTACCTCTTTCCTTTCCCATTTTTGCCCTTATCTACGTTGCCACATGTCGGTGACCCCTTAAGCATATAAAAGGAGGCCCATGCGCAACGTGGAGGGGGGTTCGAAACCAGAAAGCACTCACGCTCGGTCTCGTTAGCAGCTAGTGTATACGGTAGCATTTTGCGCTCCCGAGCAAGAACACAACACAATCCGACAAGCAGCAGTAGGAGTATTATCTCTCCGGAGAGCTCCGAAGCTGGGTAAACTGCTCGTGTGCTTCGCCTCGATCTGCTCTTCGTGCGATCTCCGCTCCTCGCCGAACCGAAAGGGGCTCGGTCCGCCGGTCCCATAGGTGTTCGTGGATCACCAGTTTTCCCACGACATGTTCTTTCCATAGTTGAATAACCTTTGTGTTGTCTGTTCATGTAATCAATCAAACCATTTGTTTTAGAGATCATGTAATAATTGTTTTTTTGTTTTTTGGTTTGTAATTTTATTTGAGCACAAGTCTGTATTAATTGATAAGACTCAGAGACATTTCATTTGGATTGTTGTGCCAGACCTACAAATATGCCAATCGGGCTGAATGTGCATTCAGCAATAGTAGTAGTATAGATGGACCATAAGTGGCACGCATCAGAAAGGGCCAAGATGCTGGATAAAAAAGGATGCTGTTGTAGCCAAAAAAAAGTACAGCGGCCTGGCTTATGTATGTTAGTTGATATTATTGATCCATATACTCTATAAGTGTTTATATGTCTGTTAGTTCTGTACATTCTTGGTTGATTGACTCGGTATTTGAATCTTGATACATCGCTTGTGTACATATCTAAATGGGAGTACACATTATGCTGCATGTGACATTTGAGTGTGACATGAAGTGTTCCAAATATTCGAATTCACCTTAAACTGGATTCTAGTTTCTGAATTTGAGTATCGGCATTTGTAAACCATATTCATATATGACAGTGGAATACATCTTTGTCGTCCTTTTGAAGATATATAAAAACACATAGAATGATTTATAAAGATTCATATAGGAATACAAAATGGATTCGAATTTAGTTGCCAGGGTAAACGTGGATGCTTATTGTCCCAAAATTCGAAAGAAGCAGCAAAATGTCCACTCCCACATCGGCTGCCTGAAGCCAAGTGTTTGGGAGATGGAAATTACTGTCTACCCATTACACGGACAATCCACTGGCCCGATTCCCACTGCTCTCAATAGGGGCAGGTTAGTAACTTCAATTAGACGTGACACGACCGCCTATGAGCCCATTCCGACACGGTGGGCGTCAAACATGGGCGGCAAAACACATTTGATTCAAGCTCGTCCGAAAGACCTATGTTTCTCCCTCCATTCCCCATTCATACACGGTGGGCGGCAAAACAAGCTCGACTTGGCCAAAATCGATGTAGGCAAATATTTTCAATAGGGGCAGGTTTGTAACTTCACTCAGATGTGACACAACCGCCTTACTTGTCAGCCCCGTTTATACACCGTGGGCGCCAACCATGAGCGCCAACCACCCTCTCCTCGCCCGAAATCGCTCTGGGCAAATATTGGCGAGATGCAAGATTACCGTCCTATCCCCTACCGACGAGACGTCCAAATTTTAAATGGGGGCTAAGTTCGTAACTTTCCCATATTTCAGACAGGCGCGTCCCAAAAACATGGTTCCCCGTACCTCTCCCTCCATTTTCCCATTCAATCACCATCCACGCTAGAACACCCCATCCCCACACCAGCCTCTGTCCGCCACCCCATCCATCGCTGGCGTTCTCCACCACATCCATCGCCACTGTCCTCCACCATGTCGGAGCGCCTACCAAGACCGCATCGTCCACTGCTAGAGATGGACATTTCTCATCCATGGCGATGGACCAATAGCCTTGCATCGTGTCCTCTCGCTTCATTGGCGCCGTCGTCCTCTTTGTCGGGGCCGCTCACACGACCTTCTCTTCCACCGCAACGGGACTTATCCCCTGATGCACCCATCTACCGTCGCAGATCTGCTTCAACACCACCGACAGCCATCGCACCCCCGATGCCTACACGGCACCGCATGAGAGGTGGTACTTCATATCTCCTCAACTTTTTGATCTCAACCAGAAAAGAGATCTTAACCTAGTTACTCTACTTTCTTTTCATCTCTTAGAATTTAGTTCTTAGTTCGAAGCAAACAATGGATGCTAAATATCATTTCTCTGGTTTGCAGCTTCAAATCTGCCATGCACAGCCATAATACGGTTTAATTGATCATGCTTAGGGTTTAATTGATCATGTTGGTTCCGTGGTGGTTTCTTTAATAGAAATCGGAGGGAAACCCTCTTTTGCTAAACAAATATGCTTAGAGTTTCCCTCTTTTATGATCACTATACGATCAGAATACGTGCTTCGTGTCATAATAACATTGCTCCACCCATCAAGCTAAACAAGCTTAGATGTTCAAATACGAATCTGATATTATTAAAACAGAGTTGTTTAATTGGTCAGCTAAATGTTCCTAAATTAGTTTTGAAAATGCATGTTTGTCGCTCGGGTGTGTATCTCTACAGGGTGCCCATGGTGGGCCGACCCACCCTGGGATTTTAGGTCGTCCCAGGCCCCGATTCCCCTCTGTTCTGCTGCGCGCTTCCGATCTCTACTTGCCCCCAGTCGCCTGCCTCGCCGGCGACTTGTCGTCCCCGGACGGCATGACTCTAGGAGGAGACACCGGACTAACAGGAGGCCAGGAGCCGCTCGCCCAACAGTGTCACCACTGCCCAGGCGCGCCGCCGTGCCTACCTTCCCAGTCTGTTCAGGGCTCAGGCGTGCAGCACCCACCAAGCCAACCCGATTTATCCTGAGATACGTCCTCAACACTCAGCAGCCACTCCTCATCACCCATTTTCTAATTGATTCATTACTCATTAGGCATGACTGTCATTAGGGTTTGTTGTGTGCTCAGTGCTACCTACACTTAATGGTTCAGATGTATTTCGGTAATCTTTAGTACCTCTAAAGTTCATAGGGTTTTCAAAATTCCGACCCTCGGAACAGAAACTAGTCATTTTGGATTGTTGGTCGTAGTGACATTGACCCAGATTACTACTGCAAGCCAGGTTTGTTGACAATTTTACTTGTCTTTCTTACTCATTCGATATAATATCCAATTATTCACGTCGATTAGTTGCAAACAATAAGTGCCTAGACAAACTTCTTCATTCAGATTTTGGACGGTCTCTTACTGCAGTTACAATTCTGCATACTTGTCCTAATAAGCTCACAAGTAAATGATTGATTCACTACATCTATGCTTGCCTTGTCATATTTGTTGTCAATATTCTTTTAGGGTGGACCACCCTGTTTCTAAATACTGGAACCGTAGACATGAGTGAATAGTATTTCTCTATGTGATCTCTTCCATCATGTGTGGGTAACGAACACTGCATTGTATAGAAAGAAAGTGTCATTTCCAGCTTTTACATAGGTTTCGATCTTTTACATGGAATACAATCTGCCTACTTGCTTTGTGTCGCACTACCAAGACTCCACCCTTGAAGCTAAACATTCCGCCACTCATAATTGCTTAGTTTATTTGTTCAAATACAAATTTCATATGATTCTAATGTTCCTACTTCAGTTTTGAAATGTGTGCCTGCCTGTTATAGAGATGTAAGGGGTTTGTATTTCTGTGTGTGGTCTGGTCAGCACAGTTGGGGAGGTGAACTTTGCATATGCAGGGGTTTATAGGGAGACACTCTCCGAGTTGAATCCGCAATGCATTCCATAGATAATCTGACTACTTTTTATGTTTTCATGAATCTCAGATTCTGAATAGCATCATAATGATTATGAGCTTGCGCGCATGAAAAGAATAAAGCAGAACAATGCCATGGCTGTGAAACTTGGCATTAAGGGACTGAAATCAAGTCTGGATGCAATGCAATGCAAATGCTCTCCACCTACAGATTCATGCTCAGAATATGATCCTAACAGTGATTCTGAGCTAGAGGGAGACCTAAGTCAATGTAGCTCCCTAGTGGAGGAGTCAGAGGAAGATGTCCTATCTTATTCACCCATCAAGGTACTTGCTCTAACTTTCCAAGGTTACATTGCTCGCACATATCTTGCAACTGATGCTTTGCATTGCTTCTACTTTGTTGAACTGCCATTAGCTTAGTTTACACATCGTGTATGTGAATACGCCCTGCCTATCCATTTTCAGTACATATTCCATCTGTCATCATACCATATTTATCCATTCGAATGTTGTTCTTGTGTATCAGACGTTCAAAAGGAAGAGGGCGATTGCTAATCGTGGAGGAGCACAAGAAAAGTATTTGGAAAAGGTAGTGGCACCTGATAAATCAAATAGCCCATTAGGTGTAGTTGCAATATCACCTGACCCACAAAATACCCCAACTCTAGCAGACTCTAGCCCTACTACACTGGTCATTTCTGATGCCCCAACTCAGTAGACCCCAACTGCAGCAAACAGTATGATTATGCCAGTTGACATAGCACCAGCTGTACGACGCAAAACCCCCATTCCAGCAAAGAGTACACCAAATCCAGTTGCCAAATCCCTTTTCGAACTAGAGAGAGCCCCAATTGCAGCAAATAGGAGCTTATGTTCCATTTCTTCCCAGTTTAGAAGACGAAGCTTATGTTGTTGTCAGGAACTTTGTGCGCATCTTTCCTTCATGGAAAGATTATACCGCAGACACAGAACAATTTCCAGTCTTCCCCCGCAACTTACGCGTAAGTAATGTACTAATGTTATTCATGGTCATTACTGCATATGTTTCTGCTGACAGAAGACACAAGATTTCATTCTTTTAAATAGGCGAGGAGCAAACTGGATTGTGATGACGAGCAAGGGTTGGTTGTGCTTTTCAAGCACTCGTTGATGAAGTATCGTTCCTACCTGAGGCAAGTGCACTTCGATGGCAAGCCTCTGAACGAAATTTCTGTAAAGTCTTCGGTGCTACATTTATCCGACGGTGACTGGAATAATCTTCTTACACATTGGTCTCGGCTGCAGCGTAAGGTACTGTCTATGATATCACATCACAATTTGAACTACATTTCTGCATTTTCCTTAATGTCTCACTTGTACGAAAATTGTTAGCAGAAGAACATTCGTTCTCAAGGGACCACAGAATCTCGCAACTATACTGCACACTGCATTGCCCTGTATGACCATACTTACTTTCATAGCTGTTTGATTATGTAGCATCACTGCACATGTTAGCCTCGTAATCATCCATTTGGTGGACATTATAAGATCTGTATGGACTCTTACACAAATTTAGAATCAACCCAATGCTTTTGAAGAGGTTTTGCTCTGCTGTCTTCTTCTAAGGACTGAACGTGGTCTATCACTATACTTACATTAACAGCTACTCCCTCCGTCCCATAATATAAGAACGTTTTGTACAGTACACAAGTGTTCAAAACACTCTTGTATTATGGGAAGAGGGATTGGTTCATTTTGTAGCATTCTGCATCTTATCTCCCTCGCCCACCATTTACTAAAAAAGATCAGATCTATATTCAATCTTACCAACAAGTAGAATACACAGACAATGCCAGTGCAGAAGTGTAGCCCATTGCTCTTGTCAGTACATTTTGTCCTGTAACGCTTGTACTTCCAAGGATTGGTAGTTGATTATGTAGCATCAATCTGCATCTTATCTTCATTATCCTCTATCCCTTCCCGTATTATCATATCTATAATTACTCTCTACAAAATGTAGAGTACATGCAATGCATATGAAGAAGATTCGATGCTAAAATTCTTGAGTTATCCTTCCCTTGACATGGAGAAGGGCATTATAAAGCCGGTGTTAACTGTTAATGTAAGTCAGTCCTTCTAAAGCCTTTATCCTCAACTACTGTTTAATTTTCTCATACTCCCTATCGTTTACTGCTGTTTCGTTTGCTGTTTCTACCAAAATGCATGTTCGTAAGAACCGTAAGTTCTAAGTTTTACCTGTAAAACCAAATTCCTTATTCATACCATGCACATTACTTAATACTCCCTATATGTATGCTTGGTTTTGTGGATCTATAATCCAGTGTGTGGTGAAGCAGCCCACGTTTGCACCTTGTCATCTCCTGTTTTATCTTACTGATGTGGTTGATGATATGAAAAACATGCCATGCACATTATCCAAAATAGATACAATGATTTTCTTTGCCCTTCATCTATGCTTGTTACGTTGACATGGTAATCCAGTAGTGTGGTGAAGCTCACTGCATTATGAACAATGCCAAATTATGCCATTGATATTTTGAACTTACTCTTTATTTTCTAATTTGAAATTGGATAGAATTGACAGAACAGTTATCATCTTTGTTTATACACGTGCAAAACCTATCATCTCTTTGCTTTGTTTCAGGGTGATATGCCTGATGGCATGCACAAGTCTGCTGAAGGCTGTGATACAAACCCAACATATATTGCAGAAAAGAAGGCAAAACATCTTGAAGATAGCGAGACAACCCCAAAGTCTTGTCTTGATGCAGTGTTCAAGATACTTGAGACTAACAGTCAGACAAGCTCACAGAATTTGTTGTCTAAATTAGTTCGACTTCTTTAGTCCCAAGTTCTAGCAGAAAGGCATTCTGCAACTCAAATTCGACTTGAAGTCCTATCTCTAAGAAAGATTGCGGAGAACACCAATGAGAACCTCATCGCTAAATAGCTACACCTGGAAGCTATGACCGACATGCTAGGCCGGTCTCACAGCCTTGCTCAGCAGCTTGCGCAGCAGTTCCCCCGCAAGGCTAACCTTTCTTGAACTGTCTTGGAAGTGATCTCAGTTCAGTATTATTTTGTTACGCTGCAATGGTGCCCAGTTTTTGTAATCTGCTTCTTCATTGCGCTTTATGATCACTGATGGCGAACTTCGATGCCCAATGGATGTAATATACCTTAAATCCTTTATTGTATGGTGTACGTTTATTCTTAGTTACTATGCCGTAATTTCTTTATTGTATAGAGTAGGTTTGTTCTTAATTCCTACTAGTTACTGCCATCATTCGCTATCTGAAAAAAAATCAGGTGTAGTCGACCGGGCTGAAACATTCGACTCTAACGGGCCAGGTTTTTAGCGGGCCACAATTGGGCCGGCCTGCGTCTTTCTTGGGCCCGAATGATTGGGGCCTTCACACATTGCGCCAGTCCCAAACTTACACCGACCTATATTTAAGTTGGGACTTTTGTCGACCCAGCGCTTAGTTTGGCCCAGGTAGCATTGGGCCGTTAACATGTTGAATATTGTACTGCACTGTTACGGCCGAGATGAAACCACGAGCCTTTAGCAGGCCAAAATGCATGTTGGGCCTCAATTTTCACTAGTCATCGACGGCCTTCAGCAGGCTGAAATGTAGACCGGGCCGTTTTGGGCCCAGTTAGCTCACGGGTCGGTACCAGGCCGAAACATATCTCGGGCCTTAGTTGGCCCACTGATATCATCGGCCTTTAAGAGGCCGAAAGCTTAGTACAGGCATCAAAAGGCCGAATTACGTGACAGGCCTTTAACAGGCCGAAAGTCACGTGGGGCTTAACTGTTGCCACCTTTAGGATGGGCCGTTAGTGGGCCCGATGTCCCGTCGGGCCATATATGGCCCATGGGCAGCACAGGCCATTCCCACGCCTAAAGTCACACTAGGCTGAAATGGGCCCATGTCTACATCAGGCCTCAAACAGGCCGAAAGTCACACCGGGCTGAAATGGGCCCATGTCTACATCAGGCCTCTAACATTCGGCGAACAATTAACGGGCCAGATCTGGCTTCGGGCCGCAAATGGGCCCAATTATTGGGCAAACAATTCACGGGCTAGATCTGGCTTCAGGCCTTAAATGGGCCCAAATTTTGGCCGAACAATTAACGGGCCAGATCTGGCTTCGGGCCGCAAATGGGCCTTTATTAAGGAGGCCGTTATTGGGTTGTCCCACTAGTACCTGATTAAGTACAACGGGCCTTTGACTGGGCCGACCTTTTTAACCTATATGGGCCTCTGTTGGGCCCAGCCACGTGTCGACGTATCATAGGCATGTCTCCTCCAATGGACGGGCGACATCTGGCCCACTCACGAGCTGACATGTGTTCCCGTCGGCCAATCAGAATTTTACACGTGGAAATTTCCCATTGGTCAGGGTTGTTAACTGGTTATCGGATCCAAAATCCGACCCGATAGCTTAACGGCGTTCCGTTACGGTGGTTGCCACATGTCGGTCACCCTTGACTAAAGCACTTCTCTGACGCGCGATTTATCATCATGGAAGTGGACACTTCCGTGATGATAATTTTGGTAATGTCATGGAACACTTCTACGACAGCACAGGTATGACTATCTTGATTCTGTCATAAAATCATCAAGGATGTACATGCATGACAAAAAACGCGACCTACTGTGACAAACACGTATCATCATGGAAGTGTATTTTTGTGTAGTGCAAGCATTGGCTCCATTCCATCCTTGTATGGCTTGATGTATCTCTCGCCATTTTGCAGCACCTTGTGTTATCTTTTGTACGGTGTATGGATACTCTCCTTCAATCCCGTGCTCCTTCATGTGATCTTCCATGTTCCGTATCCAGTGTGCTACCTCCGGTTGTGTCATGAATCTCGGAAATACTCGTCCATCTCCATTTGTCATCTTTTGGATCCAAGGGCTTTGGGGAGGAGATTCAAAGAGATAGAGTGGGAGGGATACACACAATGCAAACAATGGTTTTGAAAAGGGCGTTTTGTTTTGTGGCTGTCAGAAAAATATCAAACAAAAGACAGCTCACAATCGTCGCATCTAATGTAAGTATATAATAGGGGCTTGGTCTACTAAAGGTCAATAAATCCTCAAAGTCGCCAAACTCTTCTAGGCTTGTTCATGTCTCCGATGGCTTATTTCGATCGTGCTTGTCCTTCGCAAGTCCTTTTGCCAGATCATCTCTGTTGACGCAAAGTCTTTCATTACATCCTTTAATATTCTGGAGTTGCGTTCCAAACTTCTGGGTTTCAACACCCTTGGCATGAGCCATGGTCCTACTGTCCTTCAATTCCTGACAAATATCCGGTATCTTGAGGTTTAGCTCCTCCAGCTTGGCTACTTTCAGCTTCTAGGTCTTGAGTTCTTCACAAACGACTTCCTTGTCAAATACAGCTTCCTACAGATCCATCTTAAAACTCCTAATGTAATTCCCCAAATCCTGGTGATAGACCAGCTATGTTAAAATTGCATCCTTTGCTGATAGATGCTCCATCAGCCTTGTATCATCCAATTCTACCATGCATATGCATGCTTAACTCAGCTTGGTGACAATAGCATAAGCGACCGATAACATCATGGATAGCCGTGTTTCTTCCCTTGTAATTGTCATGAGCTATCATTCTGTAGTTGATATCTCATGCCTTATGGGTTTCTTGACAAAAACTTTGAGTTCTAATGATCCATGTCCCGGTCTTTCTCCGATACGCCTTTATCTCGGGTATTGACAGCTCCCATAGTCTGCCAAGTTTCATAAAGGTAGCCTTCATAGGTCATACTAATCTAGAAATTCTTCAGGGCCTTCAATTTCTCCTAGTCTTCGAAGTCTTCAAACGTTGTAGTTTCCATCATTGTAATGCACGGTAAAAATCCTCTTCATTCCCAAGTGGTCTTAGTTGTCCGATATCTTGTACTTCTTGGAGTGGTCTCATCAGTCGAATTCTTCGTGTGGTCAAAAGGGGAAAGGGTTATAGTATAACTAAAAGGGAATATTTGAATAACCTCAGAAGAGAAGAGAGGTAAAAGATCTTTTGAAAGTAAAGTTTTTTGAGAAAATCTTTCCTATGGGCTTGCCAGTTTCTAGGGTCACGTCCTACAATCAACATGTGCTCTGATACCTTCTTGTAGCGACCCGACCTCAGACGGTCAAGTCTCTGTGCTTAAGTGTCATCCCTGGATCGGTATGCTGACACAAATAGTACTCGAGGATTTATAACAAAGGTAAATCACATGTATAAAGTAACGTAAATACCATTACCTCAATCCATAAAGCGGAAGAAACAACAAGGTTGTGGATTCCCATCAACACCAACGACAAAGTTGAGTGTACAAATCGTAACCCTAACGTATCACTTACTCGTCGTAAGAAATCCTCCAACATGAGACGTTGCAGCCATGTAGGTCAGTACATTGAATATACTGGCAAATTCACACCATAGGATAAATGATGAATAATAGCTATCACTACATGCATATTTGGCTGGTGGAAAGCTCTAAGTTTATTTTTGCATAAAGCCAGTTTTCCCCTACAACAAAGGAATATTTTTTACTACACAGTTGTTTGAAAATATTAAGAAGGTATACCCCAACTCAATCATAATTGAAAGTTAACAACCCAACAAATTAATTAAGTAACATGATGAGATCAACATGATAATCCAAGAACCAGATACTCAAGATGTCCATAACCGGGGACACGGCTAATCATGATTAGTTTGTACACTCTGCAGAGGTTTGCACACTTTTTCCCACAAGACTCGATTTCCTCTGTTGGATTTGTCGCACTACATGGTGATTGAGAAACGAATGACCAAGACACAGTCTTTCAGAAGCGTTAGCACCTTACGATGGGTAGACAGTTACACCTACTTTCCTCTACAACTGCTAGTCTACCACTATAAGAGTTCACAAAACTTAATCAACTATGCCAGAGCCCATAATAGCTTGTGGCTGCACACGGAAGTTTCTAGTATGAATAATCTTATGATCCGTTTGAGCCTGGGTGGCAGTCCATAGGAAAATCACACGGAACCCCAGGATTTCCAAAAAAACAGGCAACACTGGATTCCCCAGGTGCCTCAATCCACCCAGATGTGTATTAAACTGGCCACCTTAAGTTGAACCTTAGCTAACAATAATCTCTCACATCTTTCATGAATTCTCTCAAACCAATCCACGTCTACGAGCATAGCATGGAAGTATGAGCATAACATAAAAGTAACTCCCAAGGTTTGAATATAGGACAATAGGTACTACCCCATCAACTACTTCCCAGTACCCACATGTTATCAAATCCTAACCATGCAATGTTTGAGGGTGAAACTAATGCATAAAAACTGGGTATGAAAGGGATGTGATCAAAGTGTGAACTTTCTTGTACTGTTGATGAAGAAGCTTCGAACTCAATACTCCTGATAGTTCTATTCGTCTCACTCCATTCAATCTATCGTAAGCAAGCAATGGTAACCACACGTAAGCAATCACTCAAAAACATCGGAAACAAAGAAGAATACAATTTGGAAAACTTCAAAACCAAGCAAATAACTCTTGCAACATAAAACAATTTCTAATAGTACCAAAATTAAGTGAATTTGGCATTATCAGAAAGTTTAGGTCAAGAGCTTCGACTTGCAAAAAGAATCGACTCAAACGGAGTTATAAAACTCAAGTTACGATCAAAGAAGATTCAAATTCAAATCTGTTTGAATTCAAATTTTAAACTTTCAAAAACATGTTTAAGTTGTTTATCTGGAGAGGAGATCATAAAAAAGAATTTGGCGTTGGTTTCGTTGGATTTGGACAAGTGGGTAAAAAGTTGTGAGTGTTTGAAAACCAGGGGCTATACTACAATTAAAATAGTTACAAACGGGTCCCTGGCCACAAAAACAAATCTAATATATGAACGTTCGCTGCCGAGGCTTATATAGCGAAAACGTCCAGTGCCAACGCTAAACAAACGAATGTTCGTTCGCTAAACATACCGGTTTGAAAATAAAAAAACAAAACCTAGATCTAATCCGGACTGTCTAACCTAGATCTAACGGATGAGGGAGGAGTTGGGAGGTACCGCGGCGGTGGAGGTCGACGGTGGAGCGCGGTGCAACGGCGGCGGATCTCGTCGGAGCTCGGACTCCGGCGAGGGTGTGCGGGACGTGGGGGGTGAGGGCGGCTGCGGTTTGAGGGAAAAGAGGCCCGGGTCGGGGCTTTATAGGATGCGAGGCTTCGGCAAGGGGCAAGGCAAGGGGACGGTGTCCCTTTCGAACACGGCGGCGGCCGGCGAGTCGTGCTGGAGACGGACTCAAGTCGCGAGGGGACGGACCCGAAAGGTGGGTCCCATCTGTCGGTGGCTGAGCGAGGCGGCGGCCGATCGCATGCGCGAGCGGGCGAGCGGAGCGGAGTGGCTTCGGGCACGGCTGGGCTTCGGCTGGGCACTGGGTCGTGGCCTGGCCAGGGAGCTGGGCCGGCCGAGTCGATGGGAGATAAGAAGTTTTTTTTAACAAACACATTGTCTTTTTTTCAGACAATAAATAAAAGTAATTATATAGGCATATAATATATCAAAATTTTCAGAAAACGATTTTCTACAACATGAACATTTTTCTAGTATCAAATAAAATCCACAAAATTTTAAATAAAGCAAAGAGTGCTTCTGCTACAATAAAACCTCATAAAAATCATTTTAAAAATACCAAAATGACTTCAAATTTATTTCTCTCCATTTTTCCACTGTAGGGAATCATTTTACCCTAATTTCCATATATTTTATTTTTGGAGAAAAATAATTTGAATAAAACCCAAATAACTCCCAATTGAAAATAATTTCAAAAGGACTTTAAATTGGATTTCTTTTAAACTCCCAACTCATATTTCATATCTTTTGAAGAAGTCAGTTTATCTTCTCTCATGAAAATCATTGAGTTGCTTAAAGTTTATGGATGTCGATGTAACAAGTACGATCTCATGTGATGCTATAATAGTAAAATTGGTACCGGGTATTGTTTCTCACACCTACAACTAAAAGGCTTATGGAGGAGCTCAGTTAGGAAGTGGCACAAATAATTCAAGCAAATGTTAGTCAAGATATTGAAAAAGTTGAAAAGATTCACAAATGGCAAGTAAGACAAATATATCAAAAACCCAAGTATATCACTAGGAGCACACACATGGAAGATAAATGGGACCCGCACAACCAAGGGGTGAGCTCTAAGATGTGGAACCACGGAAAATGCTCTTGTTGTATGGATACTAGAGAGACGCTAGCTCGATTGCTCTAATGGGCTGGATACACTAGTGCACCAACCTAAAGAGAAATGGGTCATCTCACTATCCCAAGTATGCTTATGTATATATGAACCAAGATGACGAACTAGGTAAAGTGGCTCGATGCTATTGCTTACAAGCTCTTGCTTCTCTTCCTTCTTTTTCTTAAAAGCTTTTCTTCTTCTTTTTTTGACTATGCCACAATGCTTGATATATGAGCCAGAATACGAGGTAACAAGTAGTATATGCACGGGAGACACGTAACACTAATGTTGCACTAAACGCATGGCCCGACAATACTCAACAAGCTAGTCTCAATGGGTAAGCTACACAAAGGAGTATCGCAGCTATCAAGGTAATGGCAAGGGTAAGACAATGGTGTCGTCGAGGTTACCGTCAATGGTTTGTCGTGTGTAAGCAAGGACGGATGATGATGAATGATGATGACTTGGCTGTAGTCGATGTGGAGTCTGAGTCGATGATCGAGTGGCGTTGATGATGATGTTGAATCACGCCTAAGTAGTTGAAACACCTTAGGAAACGAGAGAAACCGCAGCCCAAAACTCAAACGACCACGAGAAGTATTGCGGAAGAACACAAGTGGTGGTGGGGAAATAAAATGACGCAAAACAGAAAATGGCCGAAAGCCTCTAGATGGTCCATGCGCACGGGGTAAGTGAGACCTGTGTGCACGGGGTCCGATGGCCCGTGTGCACGGGGTCCTCAGGAAGCAGATAAAAAGATTCGGATCTGTGGTGATTTCCAAAGTTGAGACCAAATTCGATGGATGGAAGGATGGGGAAGATGGTAGGGGGTAGATCCACTTGCCAAACACCAAATTCGTGGATCAAATGAACCAAATCTCACAAGATCCAACAAGCTGCAAGAAAATTTTTGGGGCTATTTTTGGTGGGGATTTTCGAATTAGGACAAAAAACAAAATCTAGCTAGAAAGTGGTGGGTAGGGACTCCAAGATGTGAATCAACCTTGCTCATGATACCAACATGTTGTAGGGTCAAACCCTAAGATGGATGTTTTCATACTTGGAGGGGGAAAAGGGAGATGAACACCAAGAACGCAAAGAGGAAATCATCCAACAATACCCAATTACACATCCACTAGAATAGCAAACACAAGATCCACAAGTTCACAAACACAATCAAAGGAAAGATACAATGATAGAGTTCTTCCCACTCCTTGGAGATGAGGTCTTGATGATGGTAGTCTTCTCCAAGAGGAGGTCTTGACATGCACAAGTGGATCCTCTCCTAAGAGGTCTTAAAATCCACAAGGGGATCCTCTCCTAAGAGGCCTTGATCTCCAGTGGAGGTGGTAGAAGGAGCAAAGCTCTCAAATTCTCATCTATGTCTTTGCTAACCCTAAACATAACCCTAGGTACACAATATATAGACTTGGGGTCGAAGTGGATGAGGAGGGGCTCAAACAGGAGATCACAGCCGGCCGTCCTAGAGAGCATGTGCGCACAGGGTTAGTTGGGCTCGTGCGCACGGGGGTCCCATGTGCATGGTACACGCCCATGCGCACGGGGTGCTACAGCGCCAACTCTCTTTGTAGCCCGTGGGCACGGGGTCTTGGGGGCCCATGCGCACGGGGTCACCTGGGACTTCTAGTGTTGCTGTTGTTTGGCTCCTTCCTCCTTCATGCGGCCTTGGGATGGTTCTACTTGCACTTGGTGGTGTTCCTCGTCTGCTTGGAAGGGTCCCTCTTTGTACCTAATGATGCGTAGTGTATTTTGGTGAGGTAGCAACCAAATCTCATTCGAGTTCATGTGCAAGTCAAGTAGGAAGGAGTTCACCTCGATTTCCATCATGCATGCTCGAGCTCTTGTCATAGGTCCACGTGGGGCTTGATGTGTTGGTGTAGAATCCATGGGGATGATGGAAGGATGCTCCGCATCATTATGGCTCATCATCAATCCTATTGACCCTCCATTTCTGTCTGATGCTAGCATGCATGATGGCATTGTTTACGCGCGACACACAGATTTGTTGCATATATTGGTGGAATCTATCACTGTGTAATTGTTCTATCTCATCTCATCTTTACCTTATGAATATGATTGCCTGTTGATTGTTAGAAATTTAGAATAGATAGTATGTTTATAACCACATCATTGCTATATGTTCCTCTCATTTCCTAGATTTTTATGACCACACATGTTATTGTTAGATTTGATATGAGAACAATTGGCATCTAATGATAGTTAGAATAGATATTATGAGTATAACCTCATAATTGCTATATGTTACTCTCATTTCCAAGATTTTTATAACCACGCATGTTATTGTTAGAGTTGATATGAGAACAGTTGTAACTACTATGGTAGAATATGAGTGGGCCCTAGCATAGCTATTTTCCTCTCATTTTTACATGATGTTTGAACCATGACATGTTGCTAGAATATAAAAGCCATTGGCTTAATTTTTTAACTAGTGGTATGCTTATGACCACGACATTGCATTTCTCTGGCTATGATCTATGTCACTGTTATAATAATCTTAATACCACACATACTCTGAACATTATTGTATATTTTTGTCCTCTGGGTCTCCAATTTGATTTGTTGCAGCAGACGCAAATGCGCCGGCCTTCATAATTCTAGGACTTGGAAATATACAAGTCAATGGGTGGTCGTTTATCGTTCGTTCAACTGACGGTGGGCATTTGATGCTCATTCGTATGTACCAGATTGACCAAACCATTTCATCAAACCACATGTAGTACAAGGCATGGGGAATTTGCGACTGTGATGGCTATGGCTCCTTCATGTCCGAGAAAGATCCCAGCTCTGTTGGGCCAGGCTTATTCAATTGGAGGTGAGTTTACAACCTCGGCAACCACTCCATGTTCCTCGGGATCAATTATCCGATCATCCAACCAATCATCAATCATATCACCGATGATGATTACCATGCTATGCAACTTCCATTTGCGAGGGGGAACTGTGTTTACACATCGTACCATGGATTTCATGAATCACCATATCCAAAGATTTGTTGACATAGCTTGTTGCCAGATGATATTTAGTGTGTGAAAGGCATCAAGCTTCCAAGCGATGAATGGCTTGCAAACCCGACATGCAGCGATGTGGTTCATGCCAACAACAAATATGCACAACTTGATTCGTAGTGATATCTAGACCGAGCCATGTATCCTGCTGCTATAGCAAGACCCTCTTTCATTGGATATTATGTACTATAGTTAGTTTGAAGGATAGATACCTAGGATCTAGTGCATCCTAACACACCTGCATAGCATGATCAAGTGCATCCTAAAGCACCTGAGTAGCATGTACTAGTAATGATGATGGAGATGTTGTGCAAAAGCCATATATATCAATTAGGCTTCAAGTGTGTACTTGTTGATGAAAGTGTTGTCCAATGGGAATTATATTTTGTATTACTCATGTAGCCTACAAAGTCTGTTGCACATCCTTGTAACTTCGTACTCCATTTCTAAATTTTTAGTACTAGTAGTCTTTTGTACTGTATATTGCGCTACTCGTACTACTACCTATCTCCTGGTTTATTGGCCCCCTTCGTCTATTTGTGTCAAATTTTGACCATGAATTTAACTAACTAAATGTTAATGCATGTCATAAAAAATTATGTTGTTGGATTCATATTTCAACATTGTTTCCTATGGTATAATTTTCGGTGACATGCATTGACATTTTGTTAGTTAAACCTATGGTTAAAATGTGACACTAAATACGTCTAGTAAGTAGTACTAGTATACGTCAGTCAAATTATTCATCATGTCATCACACTGAATTGACGTGACAACACGCTCCAAGTGAGGTGACACAAGAGTCCCAGCGGCGTGTTCGGTTCACCAAAGTGAGTCTCACCCCTCTCGTAGTACAATAGCACTCTCCCATTCTCTAAAAAATCACTCTCACATTATCTACAAAATCACTCTCCCATTCTCTCCCGGTTTCCCGCCGCCCAACAGCCGCCTTGTTCCGATCCAGTTGGTATGATGAGCGATGAGCTACCGGAGTTGCTATACTTCATTGCAAGTAGTCAAAAGGAAGATGCTGAAAAAATTGATCTCAATAAGCATGCTTTTCAAGCTAGCCGAATGAAGGAAGAAACCAGCAAGGCCGCTCCTGTGAGTATTCGTCCTATCGCCCTATATGATGTTTGATCTTTTGGGGGTTTTCAAGTCTTTAGAGTATGCATGTAGCAATGAAGCCGAGACCCCAGTTTGTTTGGGTATTGTGGACTTCATATTTCGAGTAGCACTTATGTGTCGAAATCTTTCATCATTTACTTAAACAGTTGATTGGTCATACATTGAGTAGCATTTAACTGGAATTAACCAATTCAAGTGCAAGAAGGATTGGTCGATGCTCTCGGCTGGCGTCAAGTTCGATCCCATGGATCAGGAGCTGATCGAGCACCTTGAGGCCAAAGTGAGCGCTGACAGCGTGAGATCTCACCCTCTCATCGATTTGTTCATACCAACCATCGACAGCGAGCACAACATATGCTACACCCATCCAGAGAAACTTCCAGGCGAGACACCGATCGGCCATCTGCTTGCACAAATATATTCCTTTATTTATACCTCTATTTTCTTTTTAGACGCAGGCGTAGTGAAGCAATTACAATTTGACAGTATAAAAAGTGAAGCAAGTGACTGCAACATGCCAAAGATGTTATGAAAATGCCAACTATGTACCCTAAAACTTGTATTCGCCAATACTGCAGCTATCACATTGAGTGTCCTAAGCAAGCATTTTTTTCCAGAGCAACTCCAGGACGTTCAAAAGGGGCACGCGGATGCGTCACAAGATACAGTCGGGTTACGGCATGCATGCAATGTGGCACAAGACCGGGAATACCTTGCTGGTGATGGTCAACGGCCGGCAGACGGGCAGCAAAAAGGTTCTGGTGCTGCACACCAACAAGAACTTCGACCAATAGAGAACCAACTGGCTGATGCACCAGTACCACCTTGGGGACCTGGAGCAAGAGAATGAGCGGGAGTTGGTCGTCTGCAAGATTTTCTACCAGACGAACACTAGGGCCAAGACTAAAAAGATTAAAAGTTAGTTTGGTATTGGTACTTGTTCTACCTGGTCATCTACAAGTTGGTATTGTTGTTAAGGATCTTTCGGTATGAACTTGGCATTTGCTTCCAAACATCATGTCGAGGGTCAACATGGATATAAAGCTGAATCATTTGTTTTGAAATGAATATTCAGGCAACTGGTTTATTTTTTGATGGGTAGCATAAACACATGTCATTTGAATTCCTAGTTCTCCAACAAAATTACATCTTCGAGTACGCACGGGATCCTTCTGGTTTCACAGGCTGATAGTTGGACGCATCACGTCGGGACTGGGCTATGGCACGCCAAGCCCAGTTGCAAATTGTTAAAAGAGAGGAGCGATGGATTTGGGCCTTTCCAGAACAGTTAAGCGTCGCGACCACGATCGCGTGAAGCGCCTCCCATGGACTCAAAAAGGCCTAGTCGGTTATTTTTAGTTGAAATATGTAAAACATTCCATAATAAAAATGTAAAATGCAATGAATTTAGTCTGGTTTCACTGAAAATCATCTGATTTGCATGAAATTCGTCTGTGGAACCACAAGACCTGTCCATACAGAGCCTAACTGTATGGAACCAACAGGTCCATGGCCATACGCAAGCAAGTGCATGCACTTATTATCACGATGGAAGAATAATGTTCATGTCTGAGATGGTGAAACCCTTGAAAGTTTCAACGTAGTCACAATAAACGAGAGAATTCTACAAGTACACACTGATAACTGAGATCCCGCAGGTATATTGTTTTTTCAGATCGAGCAACTGTCAACTGGGCTGTAAACTACCCAGGCGTTGTTTTTAATAGGCCTAGCCCATGAAGACAATGGGGCACAAAGATCCAATAGGTATCAACTAGCCTCTGGCCCACCATGCTTAGTTCTATTTTCTCTTGGAACATCCGCAAGCAGATTTTTTACTGAAGAAAACGCAGAGCCAATTCTATTTTCCTCTAAAAATGCCATGTCCTACTTCGGTTTTCTGATCTCTACCTATAGTTTTACTAGTTCATATTTATTTATTATTATATTTAAAATAGTAAAGTTCCCTTTTCATCTTCACATCCTTTTTCCCTCCCATCATTGATTTCCTTACCACTGGTTTTCCCTAAAACCAACTCAATTGTCCTACGTCTTATTAGCTTACAAAAATAAAAAATATTTTATTTTGCAAATCAATAAGTTCTTAAAAGATAAATGTTTATCATTTCTGGATTAAAACATTTCAGACTCCACCGAAATATGCAAAATTAGGTTGAACTTTTTGAGCATGGTCCTGGGTAGAAAATGGGTTGTAATAAATTCCTTAAGAATTAGCAAATGAGCTACAAATTATTAAAAAATAGCAAATGGGCTCTATGTTATCTGCCACAGATTTAGAGGCTGACTTGTGGGCCTACTGAGTTCATTCGTACACAAGGTTCTCAAAAAAATAAACTTAGTCAACAATCGACTCTACGAGCGTCAGACCGTTAGATGTTAATCCAACAACAATCGTGCTTCTTCAGTCTCTTATCATCCTGCTCCAGCCGCCCAAACCAGCGCCGGCGGAACTGCCTGCTCCCGCCTCCCATGGTCAGTTGTGCTACTGATACGTCCATTTTGCGTCATGCTTTGATATTGATATTTATTGCATTATGGGCTGTTATTACTCATTGTGTCACAATACTTATGCCTTTTCTCTCTTATTTTACAAGGTTTACACGAAGAGGGAGAATGCCGGCAGCTGGAAGTCTGGGCTGGAAAAGGAGCAAATATTAGAGACCTATTCTGCACAACTCCAAAAGTCCTGAAACTCCACGGAAGTTATTTTTGGAATTAATAAAAAATACTAAGCGAAGAAAATACCAGAGGGGGTCCACCCACCGTCCACGAGGGTGGGGGCGCGCCCTACCCCCCGGGCATGGCCCCCTACCTCGTGGGCCACCTAGCAGGCCTCCGGTGCCCATCTTTTGCTCTATGAAGTCTTTTACCCTAGAAAAAATCAGAAGGAAGCTTTCGGGATGAAACACCACCGCCACGAGGCGGAACCTTGGCGGAACCAATCTAGGGCTCCGGCGGAGCTGTTCTGCCGGGGAAACATCTCTCCGGGAGGGGGAAATCATCACCATCGTCATCACCATCGATCCACTCAGCAGGAGGGGGTCAATCTCCATCAACATCTTCACCAGCACCATCTCCCCTAAAACCCTAGTTCATCTCTTGTATCCAATCTCCGTCCCAAAACCTCAGATTCATACATGTGGGTTGCTAGTAGTGTTGATTACTCCTTGTAGTTGATGCTAGTTGGTTTATTTGGTGGAAGATCATATGTTCAGATCCTATATGCATATTAATACCCCTCTAATTATGAACATGAATATGGTTTGTGAGTAGTTACGTTTGTTCCTGAGGACATGGGAGAAGTCTTGCTATAAGTAGTCATCTGAATTTGGTATTCGTTCGATATTTTGATGAGATGTATGTTATATCTCCTCTAGTGGTGTTATGTGAACGTCGACTACATGACACTTCACCATTGTTTGGGCCTAGAGGAAGGCATTGGGAAGTAATAAGTAGATGATGGGTTGCTAGAGTGACAGAAGCTTAAACCCTAGTTTATGAGTTGCTTCGTAAGGGGATGATTTGGATCCATATGTTTCATTCTATGGTTAGGTTCACCTTAATACTACTTTTGTAGTTGCGGATGCTTGCAATAGGGGTTAATCATAAGTGGGATGCTTCTCCAAGAAAGGGTAGTACCCAAGCACCGGTCCACCCACATACCAAATTATCAAAGTAACGAACGTGAATCATGTGAGCGTGATGAAAACTAGCTTGACGATAATTCCCATGTGTCCTCGAGAGCGTTTTCCTTCATATAAGAATTTGTCCAGGCTTGTTCTTTGCTACAAAAAGGATTGGGCCACCTTGCTGCACCTTCTTTACTTTTGTTATTTGTTACCCGTTACGAATTACCTTATCACAAAACTATTTGTTACCGATAATTTCAGTGCTTGCAGAGAATACCTTACTGAAAACCGCTTGTCATTTCCTTCTGCTCCTCCTTGGGTTTGACACTCTTACTTGTGGGTCATTATCTACCGGGCAGGCCTCATGGCCCCACCCTGCCTGGCCATCCTCTACTCACCCACACCTCCTATTATTCTCCGGCAACGGCAGCCTCACACTGCAGTCGAACGAGTAAACCCTCGTACCTCCTCCGCGTGGGAAACAACTGCCGAGTCTTCCTCGACTCCGGGTCATTCCATTACTTGGCCTCACCATCGTCCATCGCCTTGGTGCTCTTGGTGCAGCGTGGTCAACATGGTCAACAAACGAAATCCATCAGAAGAGGACTGTACGTGGAAAGGCTAACAGCTGGGTCCACGGCCGCATGCAAGTGTCTCCTTTTTTTGCGGGTAGGAAGTGCCTCCTTATTATGCGCAAAATATTGATTCCTCCACCTAACAGTGGGGGCCCACCACAAGGGCCTCCGTATTTCGCACACAAAACGTACCCCCCGCTGACGGCCGGGACCCACTAGCTATCTCTTCGCAGGAAAGGAAGTGCCTCCTTATTACGCGCAAAAAATGATTCCTCCCCCTGCTAGGACCCACCAGATTTGGAGGCTGACTTGTGGGCCTACTAAGTTGAAGCGGATGCAGGGCTTTGTCAACATAGTTAATATAAATGATTCTAGCTATAGTGACCATACGATGTTAATCCAACGGCCGTGCTGCTACGTCAACCTCTTGTCTTCTTGCTCTAGCCGCCCAAACCAGCGCCGTCCATACTGCCTGCTCCTGCCTCCCATTGCCAGCTGTGCTGCCGTGCAGGCCTTACCGCCCCACCCTACTCCCATCGTTGGCCCGACCATCCCTCTACTAACCCACACCTATTGTTATTCTCTGGCGATGACAGACGAACCAGTAAACCCTCGTACTCCCCTCTGTGTGGGAAACAACTTCCGAGTCTTCTCCGGCTCCATGTCGTTCCCTTCCTAGGCCTCGCCGCCGTCCACCGCCTTGGTGCTATCAGCGCGGTGTGGTCAGCATGGTCAACGAACGACATCCACCGAAAGAGGACTATATGTGGATAGGCTGTCAGATGGGTCCACGGCCACACGCAAGGAAGTGCCTCCTTATTATTGGAGATATGCCCTAGAGGCAATCATGTATGATGATATCTCCTATGTGTTTATGAATAAAGATAGTCCTTGGATGTAATCAATGATACTTGTTGGCAAGTATGTGACTTGTCTATGGGATCTTGTGTTGTATGATACATCCTATATAGTCCCTAGTCGCAAGTGACGTGTGGGCACACATCGGACTAGACTAGCATATGACACGGTGGATGGCTCAGTCTCACTAGCCATGGAGCATTGGAGGCTAACCAGATAATATGGACTCGGAAGGATCTGGTTGGATTCGACGTAGTCGAATCCGAGTCGAGATAAGGTCTGAGTCGGACAGACCCAACTATGAGACGCAGCGATATGTCATATGTGAGTCTCTAGTACAACATACGTTCTATGTCCTAAGACCTGAGCTGACCCATGTACTCGGGATGGTGACATACTTGCTTTATGCTGACCAAACGCTACTCTGTGACTAGGTAGTTACAAAGGTAGGTTTCGGGCTTGTCCAGGCCCATGCTACGAGATGTGGTCGAGCAAGATGGGATTTGCCCCTCCGATTAGGAGAGATATACTCTGGGCCCCTCGTGTGATCTCACTAAGAGAAGCATGGCCATGCGACAAGGATTATGAGATAATCCGGATAGTGGTCGGTATCACTGGAATGATAAAGAGGTCAGGCTAGCACAAGGATGACAGTCTTGCCTTGAGCCCAACAACATATATCATGCGGCAAAGGGAACAGAAGTGTGACACGTTGTACAGGTTCGCCTAACCAGCTTCATAGTCTGCTTGGTGGTCGGCACGCCTTGCTAGAGGCAACTACCAACTGTGCAAGCCGGAGGTGATCCGAACTATGACCAAGACGACTTGAACCTAAGGGGCCGCGCGCTTAAGGGAAGGAACCTACAAGGTCGGTTCGGAGGACACTGGTTGGATGTGATCCGAGCTGGACTTGGAACGCGGCCGAGTAGACTTTGGGCTTTAGAGTCCATGCAAGGCCCAAGTGTTGAGCCCGCGATGGACGCCTATATAGAGTGGAGGTGCAGCACACTCATTTGGTCGCTTAGGCGCTGTCATTAGGGTTTGCATGTGTTGCGAATAGCCACCTGCACTCACCCTCGACTGTGTGATCGGACCTAGCAGTCCGCCGCACGGTGTTCCTCCTGCACGCGCGGATACCTTTAGAGGCGGTGCACTTGCGCCGCTCTGGCAAACTTGTACGTGGGATTGTATGATCGGCTGTTCGAGGGAGATCGGACGAGGAGGAGACGATCCATGCGGACGCGCTACCTCAACTCTATTTCCGCTGCACAGCACTGCGCGTCTAGTGGTAACAATCTGTGACCCATTCCCGTAAAGTATCAGGTCACCATCGGACTTAAGTTTACAACCGAATCAACAAAAGCTTCAGAAGAGCGAGAGTTGCAACTTAACAAAAAATTGCCCATATATAGACCCGCTTGAAGACTAACTCAAATTTCTCCCCCTTTGTCATCATATGACCAAAAGGGACGAAAAATGAGGACTAACGCCCCTGAAGAGTTTCTTCACGAAGTCAAGGGAGAAGCGTCAGCATTGTTGGGGTCATTTGTTGGAGAAGGGCCTGCCGCAGTGTCGTACAGATCTTCATTTTCATCAATGTCGCGGGATGAGGAATATGAACTGGGCACCAAAGGAGGAACAACAACTTTCTTGAATTTCTTTTGTGGGGGCTTAGCCCAGCTGAAATCTTGCTTGAAGCCCATCTGCTTGAGATCCTCAGCACTGTAGAGGTGAGACAATATAGCCCAGGTGCAATCAAACACTTCATTAAGGTAGTAATGGTTCTTCTTCACTGAATTATATGTGGCAGTCATGTTGTGAAGAATTGAACCAAACTGACGTTTGACCCATTTGTGATTGTGATCCACCTTTTGATGAAGACTGAGGAGAAGCTCACGGTCAGTCATCACCCTTGGAGTTGTTGCCTGAGGACTTTGCTTTGAGGCATTAGCGGTAGAATCATGAGTAGCAGAGTCATCATTGTGGAATATGAAGCAGCTTTGCGAAACAGTCCATCCAATGGTCGAATGCCCTCATCTATAACAGTAGCGGCCTTGCCCTTTTCATCAGCTGAGGAAAATGTCCATTTGAGGACTTCAATTGGGGGCAAGTAGCTGCCATGGTTGAGTGTATCAGCTTTGTAGTTGATTGAAGACCTTGATCTGAGGAATCTCATAATCCAGGGAGCGTAAGGCTTCAACTCAAACGGGGACATTGCAACATTTGCCAAAGTCGTCATGAAGAAATCATGATAGTTCATGGGAATACCGTGCATGATATTGAAAAGCAGATTCTTCATGATGCCAACGACTTCTTCATCATTCGAGTCGTGGCCTTTGATTGGACTCAATGTCTTCCTCAGAATGCGATAGACTGTCCTTGGCACATATTACAATTCCTTCACGAGGAATTTGTCCTTGAGGCTTGTCCAAGCTTAAGTGGCTTCATCAGCACTTGCATGAAATGATCTGACAGCTCAATTTCAGAGTAGATCAGACGCGCACCTTCTGGGGGAGGACTAACAGGTATGGCATGAAGCAATTCAGTTGCCGGTGCCTTATAGTGTGTGTTCTCTGTCATCCAGTCCAACACCCAAGAGTTCACCAGCATTGCCTGTGATGTGCAGCGTCACATAGAATTGAAGAATGAGTTCTTCATTCCAATCACATATGTTAGTGCAGAAATTGAGCAGGCCAACATCATGAATGGCAACGAGGACTGGCGCAAAGCAAGGCAGTGATTCCATATACACGCGAGGAATATGCTCACGGTCGAAGACTTTGTCCTTGTCGAACAGCACTGAAGAATAGAAATTTGCTTGGCTAGCTGTCCAGAATCGCTTTCTCCTCAGACGAGCAGAGTCATATGGATTATAATCAGTGAAGAATACATGCTCATTGAAGAAGGCATCAGCCTTGAATTTCGGAGTTTTGGAGAATGGATTCTTTGACTGAGGCTGAGGAGTGTCAGTAATCTGAAGTATAACCTCTGGTATGGCAATTTCTAGAGCCGCGGGCTGAGGTATATCTTCTGTTTAGTAGCAGCCTGGGCCTCCATTTCTTCAGCATTTTCATTAGCACTAGTGGCTGTAATCTCTTCGGAAATGGAAGGGGTGGCATGAATTTCTTCAGAGCCCATTTGAACTTCAGTTGGAGCTGGGTACTGAGGAATTTGTTGGATTGGTGTGAACAGAGGAGAGTTGGGGTGTTGGCTATCCCAAAAATCATTGTTCATCACTGGAGTGGTGCAGCCAATGTCCACACCCTCATCCACTTCCATTTCTTCAACACCGACCTCTTCAGCAGTAAACTGAGGCATTGGCGATGATACCTGAGGAGTTGAAGTGAAAGCCTCAACTTCAATTTCCTCATCCATCTGCTCTGTGGAAGCAGCAGAGGGATCTTCTTCAACAGATTCTTCTGGAATCTGATAGTCTTCACCATGAGGAACAAGTTCCTTTGATGGTATGCTTGTAAGGGGAACATCATCAATGGGGTTGTCCATTGAACTTGTCAAAATCTTTGCCTTCTTGGGGGCCGAAGATTCTGTGGCAGCTGATGCTTTCCTCTTCTTCAAAGCAGCACGCTCCACAGCTTTGGTTTTCTTCACTTCCAGAGCAGAAGGAAGAACTGGGCTTGGTGTTGGTGCAGGCGGAGCAGTGAGGGTTGGATCAATTTCATCAGGCCCAACTGATGCAGTTGGCCTATTCTGAGTAGTTTCTTCAGGCGCAGCAACTGAGTCTTCAGCTGGCCTGGGAAGTTCTTCAGGTGCAACACTAGTGGTTGCCCTGGCAGTTTCTTCAGCGGCTGGAATTTCTTCAGCAGCCCTGGTACTTGCAGTTTCATCAACAGCCTGATTTTCATCAGCGGTGCTGGCAATTCCTTCAGTGGCTTGAGCAGATGCTTCAGCCTGAGTAACGTCAATGTGCATAGGAGCAGCAGCACTTGAGGTGAATTTCTTCGTCAGCTAAACGAATCTGACTTTGGCACCCTGCCATTCAGCCTTGTAGGCGTCAAATTCTTTGCTGAGCTTCTTGATGTCAGCTTGCAGTGCAATGAGCTGTTCAGGTGAAAGACTGAGGACATTGTCCTTGAGATAGCGCTGCTTCTTGTACTGTGCTTTCTTAGCGACTCGAGCTTGGTCATACTTCCACTTTTCTTCAGCTATGAACACCGTCACAATGTGACCCTTGTCTAGGGGTGAGGCCCAACTCCGACATTGGAGCATTTGGATCCTTGTGCCATAGATCGATGAAATCGAGCATTTTCTTGGGATCGATTAGAAGGGCATAACACTCCCTTTGGCTCTAGCGGCACGCTACTGTCTATCCATGATGATATCAGCTAATTCATCATCATCAGCTTCATCATCAAAAGGTGTTTGAAAGACCACCTACTTCTTGTGAGGACTTGGTCTAGTGCCTCGTCCAGTAGTGGCCTTGGTCTTCAGTAGAGTGGGACCGGTTGATGAATGGTGAGCTGAAGAACTTGCTGAAGCTCCTGAGGCAATTGATATGCTTGTGGTCCTTTGGCACGTGGCGAGATGCACCGGTGCAGAGGACTTTGCCGGAGGAGCTGAGGGTTTTGAAACCCGATGAATTTGAGCAGCCTGAGGAATTGGGGCAGCTTGAGGAAATTGCCTTGGTGGCATTGAGGAAATTGACCGTGAGGGCATTGAAAAAGAACTTGGCCATGAGGGCATTGCCGAGGATGGTGGTTTCTTGCCTGGCTTCTTTGGCATAGTGTAGGACCTTGAAGTATGTCTAGAGGGGGGGGGGGTGATTAGACTACTTGACCAATTAGAAACTTAACCTTTTCCCAATTTTAGACTTTGGCAGATTTTAGATATCTTTGGACAAGTCAAGCAATATTCACACAATTCAAGCAAGCATGCAAAGAGTATATGAGTAGCGGAAATTAAAGAATGCAACTTGCAAGAATGTAAAGGGAAGGGTTTGGAGGATTCAAACGCAATTGGAGACACGGATGTTTTTGTCGTGGTTCCGATAGGTGGTGCTATCGTACATCCACGTTGATGGAGACTTCAATCCACGAAGGGTAACGGTTGCGCGAGTCCACGGAGGGCTCCACCCACGAAGGGTCCACGAAGAAGCAACCTTGTCTATCCCACAATGGCCGTCGCCCATGAAGGACTTGCCTCACTAGCGGTAGATCTTCACGAAGTAGGCGATCTCCTTGCCCTTACAAACTCCTTGGTTCAACTCCACAATCTTGTCGGAGGCTCCCAAGTGACACCTAGCCAATCTAGGAGACACCACTCTCCAAGAAGTAACAAATGGTGCATTGATGATGAACTCCTTGCTCTTGTTCTTCAAATGATAGTCTCCCCAACACTCAACTCTCTCTCATAGGATTTGGATCTGGTGGAAAGAAGATTTGAGTGGAAAGCAACTTGGGGAAGGCTAGAGATCAGGATTCATATGGTAGGAATGGAATATCTTGGCCTCAACACATGAGTAGGTGGTTCTCTCTCAGAACTGGTAAGTTGGAAGTGTAGGTTTGTTCTGATGGCTCTCTCCACGAATGAAGAGGAGGTGGAGGGGTATATATAGCCTCCACACAAAATCTAACCTTTACACACAATTTACCAAACTCGGTGGGATCGAATCCACAAACTCGGTCAGACCGATTTAGTAAATCTAGTGACCGTTAGGGTTTTGGTGGGACCGACATGAAACTCGGTGAAACCGATATAGTTAGGGTTAAGGCATAACGTAATCTCGGTGAGACCGATTACACAAACTCGGTGAGACCGATTTTGGTAATTAGCTAACCAGTGAGTTGGTCCGGTAAACTCGATGGGACCGATTCGCTCTTTTTGGTGAGACCGAAATGTTACGAAAGGGAAACAGAGAGTTTACATTGCAATCTCGGTGGGACCGATCGCTCACTTCAGTTAGACCGAAACGTTACGAAGGGAAATAGAGAGATTACAATCCTATCTCGGTGAGACCGAGATCCCTATCGGTGAGACCAATTTGCCTAGGGTTTGTGGCAGTGGCTATGACATTTGAACTCGGTGGCGCTAGATAGAAAGAATCGGTAGGACCGATTTTGACTTTGGTTTAGGTCATATGTGGATGTGAGAAAGTAGTTGAGGGTTTTGGAGCATATCACTAAGCACTTGAAGCAAGAGGCTCATTAAGCAACACCTCATCCCTCCTTGATAGTATTGGCTTTTCCTATAGAACAATGTGATCTTGGATCACTAAAATGTAAAATGTAGAGTCTTGAGCTTTTGAGCTTGAGCCAATCCTTTGTCCTTAATATTTTGAGGGATCGACTTTCATCATCCATGCCATGCCATTCATTGAGCTTTCCTGAAATATTTGTCTTGGAATAGCATTAGCTCAATGAGCCATATGTTGTTATGAATTACCAAAACCACCTAGGGATAGTTGCACTTTCAATCTCCCCCTTTTTGGTAATTGATGACAACATATAGATCAAAGCTTCGACAAATGATAATAAGATTGAAAAACATCGTTGCTTTGAGAAGTATGTGATAAGCAAGAGCTCCCCCTAAATTTGTGCATAGTTTAAGATTTGCTTTGGACTGCAAATGCACAAGGAATTAGGCTCATGGGTTACTCTTCCATGTCACATACATCTTGGTGGAGCGCTCAAAATAATAAAGATTGAATACATGCACTCATCACCAAGCAAAGTGAATGATCATATAAGGATAAGTAAGATAATATCATCTAACAAGCATAAGTGTAGCTTATGATCAAACACATGATCATCAATGTCTCACAGATAATAGCATAGTAGCTCAAGCAATCAAGCAAAAGTTCAACCAAGAAGACAAGAGAGAACAAAAGCAAACTCTCTCTCTCTCGAAGCCTATGATCAATACATTTTTCTCCCCCTTTGGCAACAAGTCACCAAAAAGTTCCTAGAAAATGCATAGTACTATATCGTCTCTCAGGCTTGTTCTTCAGTTGGTGGTATAGAGATGGCTCCTTGGACAAAGACTTCAGTTGATGTGGATGGAGCTGAAGGAGTTGGTGCTGGAGCTGGTTGCACTGGAGCTGTAGCTGGTGCAGTTGAAGTGACTCCGGTGTCTGTTACTGGCTCTGCAGCTGATCTCTGAGCTCGAGGCACTCTGGCAAATGTATCTGTAGTTATCCTACCCTTCCTCTCCTGCATGTCATCCTGTAGCTGCTCCACAACTGACTGAATCTCAGTTACTTTGACATCTAAATCATAGAATTTTGTTACCATGATTCTTTCCAGGCTCTCCTGGTTTTGAGTTAGGGTGGCCAACCCTTTCTCAATCCTCAGAGTTGATGCTATCAAGTAACCAAGATGGTCCTGCTTGTTTTTCAAAAAGTACTCAGATGCCTCCTCTTGAGTTGGCATCTTGGCAGCCTTCTCTTTCTTTGCTTTCTCCTTCTTCTCTTGAGCTTGTACTGATGATGGTTCTTTCGCATTCATCACAACTTGATTGTCCTCAAAGTCTGGATAGAGAACAAAGTGTTCCTTATCCAACAGATATTTTCCTATGGCCATCTGTGAGTTCATAAACTCCTGAATTTTGGGGGCATATCCACAACTTCTCTTTTGGTTTGCTGTTGTCCTCTTGATAGTCTCAACCATGAGGCTCATGACCTTGAATTTCTGTGGCACATCAAATATGTGTAGAAAATTAATTGCATGCCCTCTGATCATGTTGTGGTCACCTGACTTGGGTAAAAAGAGTGTGCCTTAGGATCCAGTTGATCGTTGGCAGCCCTGACAGAAGAAAATGGACTGACCCAAACTTGAAAGTCTCAAGAGCTTCGTCTGGGATCTCCTTGTACATATGTGACATAGAATTGTGATCCATCTTTTTCTTGGCATAAACGTCCAAGTCATCTTCACTCTCCTTTGGAGCATTGATCAGATTTGCCCATTCCTCAATAGTTGATTGATATCTCGTACCTTCAGACATCCAAACTATCCTGCCATCTGGATAGAAATGTGCTGTGGAGTAGAATTGCATAATGAACTCATCATTCCAGTTTGTGAGCTTCTGCCCAACAAAGTCTACAACTCCACACGCACTGAAGTTGTCATACACTCCAGGATAGTGTTCTTCATTCTCCTTCATGTAGGTCCAGTCGACCCACCTCATATCACACATTATAGGCTTCTTGTCCAACAAGATTGCCTCATAGAAATCCTGCTGTTCCTTTGTGTGGAACCTGTAATTAATAGCAGTCCTTCTCCTGGTGGCATATGGATCTGACTCTCTCCATAGCCTCAACCCTGAATCTCTCCTGATTTTCATGTTCTCAGCCACATGATGAGCATCATTGTGGTCTGGAATCTTGGGTTTGAGCTTCCTCAGGACTTGTCCTTCATCATCTTCCTCAACAGCAACTTCAGGCATTGGGGCCTTGTTCTCCTCAGCAGCTGGTATACTCCTGGTATTCCTCTTAGGTGCACTCTTGGGCTTGGAGGCAGCTTTGGGTGCTGGTGCAGCAACCTCTTCTTCCTCTTCTTCAGAGTCTCTCCTCATAGAGGGATTGCCAAGAACTTTGGCAGTAGTTGTTCTGACTTCTTTTCCTTTTTATCTTGACCAGCAGCTTCATCTTCTAACTCAATAGTAAACTTCATGGTTTCTCCAGTGGCAACCTTCCTGGGTTTGGAAGTGGGAATCCTTCATGTAGGTGCCTTCTTCTGCACTACTGGCTTAGTGACTGCAGCTGAACCATATTCTTTCTTGACCAACTTCTTCTTGGAAGTGGCCTCATCCTCTACTGCCACATAATCCTCATCCTCAGAGTCTGAGGTTCTCTTCCTTCTAGCTCTTGTGGCTGCTTTAGGCAAATTGCTAGGAGTGCTTCGGCTGCCATCATCTGAAGTGCTAGAGGGACTAGTGCCCTCACTCATGTGAATCTGCTCTTCTGATTTGTTCTGGCTATCACTTTGGTCTGACATGTTGAATACACTGATTGCTGACCCTATGAATAGTTATAGATGAGATAGAGTGGATGAGCATCACAAAATGCAGAGATTTTTGCAAAAAATGATTCAAAAACTTAGTTTTAGTTTTCCACAGAAAGCATTTCGGATCAACCGATTTTCAAACTTGGTGATACCGAAGTAGTTTTGGAACCTAAACTAGTGAATTTGGTCAGACCGAGTCACAGTTCGGTGGCACCGAGACTGCTAGGGTTTCACAAAGTTCTAAAATCGGCAATTCTCGGTCAGACCAAGAGTTACTAGTGCAATGGCGTTAGCCGAATCGGTGGGACCGAGTTTTTCAACTCGGAGGGTCCGAGATGGTTTCGGCGGAAACCTAACCCTAAATTTTCAAATCGCATATATTCTAAGGATTGTTTTGACTGGATAGAGGTGTTTCAATCATGGCAAGAATCATAATGAACTGTGCTGAGAATCAGACGAGGATAGCACTGTGATCGAGTTCATACCCTAGTTCGGTGATGAACTCGCTACGGCGGCAACGGCGGAGATGAAATCCGTTTATGGCGGCGGAGACCAGCGATAGGAGGCGGCTGGCGATGAAGTCGACGATCCGGAGACCTAGAAGGCAGAGCGAGCTATGCGTGGGCGAAGAGGTTTGGAGAAGTTTTCCAATTTTTTGCCCGTGTGAATATATAGCCCGACACTGTCGGTGTGACCGAGTGGAACGACTCGGTGGCACTGAGATGCATAACTCTTGACAGTTACAGCGACTCGGTGTGATGAAAAGTTCAAATCAGTTGCACCGAGATTGAAAACCTAGATCGACTTAGTGATCTCGGTATGACCTAAATGGAAGAATCGGTCAGACCGAAAAGCACAAAGAAGTTTTGGAAGTTTAAGTCTATGATGAATTGGGGACTCCGAGTGCTCCTCACACAGAGTGGTTCGAATCTGACTTGATCAAATTTTGTGATGTAGCATGAATAGAGTTTGAGACGAGAAAAGTATAGATAGCTAGAGAAGGTTCTTAGGCATTCTTGTCCATCCACTTGGCCAAAGAAAAAGAAACCAATCAATCAAAACAGCAAGTGGATGTCCTCAAATGAGTGAAATATGCAACCAACATGCTCACACAATAAAATGGCAAATGAAATATGTGGTAAAGCATGCACAACCAATTCTAGAATCTATCAACCAATTGGCAATGACTAGGTCATCTATATATGAGTATATTGACTTAGGAGTCAAATGAGAACATTTGATCATAGGTCATACTCATCGTTTAAGCTCAAGTGGGGTTACCACTTTTACATAATGCATTGATGTGTTCACATCATTAGAGTTGCTTTGACTCAATTGTTAGAGTTAAGATCCCCCTAGATGTGAGACCCCCCTTTAGAGGGATGAACTAACCTTGAGTTTTGTCGATGATGACTTCATGTAGGTGTTGAAGATGTGGATGCTCAATGTTGATGTAGATCCTTTGGAGCAATCCTTTGGAGTGAGTTGCACTTTCAATACCTACATGGGTTAGTCCCACAATGAACAAACAAGAATATCCATAGACATAGAGTGATGCACACACAAATGATGTCCATGAAAACATTAGGTTACCTTGTCCCTTGCCTTACCAACATGAGGGTTTGTGACTCCTTCAACTAGTGCAAGATATGGAAGTTGATTGCACTTGTCCTTTCCATAATGATATGAGTGAAGAATGTTGGCAGAGTCACCCTCAAGAACTCTCTAATTCTTCTTCTTCGGGATCCACATCATCTTGATGGGAATCCTTGGAGTTGTAGTTGTACTTGATGAAGTAGAAGTTGACGTAGTCTTGGGAACCCACTTGACCAAGGCCTTAGGTGCTTCTTCAAATGCATCAATCTCCTCTTGAAGCTTGTCCTTGCCTTTGTCCTTGTGGTCTTGTGGTGGAATATCATCTTGTGCTTGTGTTCCCATGAAGGAAGTAGGATCATACTTCTCTTGTTGAGGAACAAACTTCGTCTTGGGGTATTGATCTTCTTCCCACTCAACTCCATTGGCATTGAACTTTCGTTCAAAATCAACACCTTGATTCTTCTGGTGCCTTCCTTGCTTGCGTACAATTTCCTCGAATTGCTTACTCCCAGCAAGGCTCTTGTATACACCTTTCTCTATAATTCCCTTCAATAAGCTATTTTTTTGCTCAAGTATAACTTGGCTAAGAGAATCATTAGTGGAATCAAGAGAACTACTAGAAGCAACAATGTTGGATTTGGCATTATTATTGTTACTACTAGAGGAAGAATCTTTCTTGTTCTTGTTACTAGACTTGACTTGAGACATGTAAGTAGATAAGAGTAAACGCTTGGCAATGTAAGAAGAACTTTTCTTACGGAGATCATCATTGATTGCCTTTAAGAACTCATGCTCTTGCTCAAGATTGAGCTTTTCATAGCGTAACTTCTCATGAGCCCTTAAAAGTTCTCGATGATCTTCGAAGATAGTTTCATGAGCTAACTTAAGAGTGTTTAGTTCTTTAGTTAGAAGCTCAATCTTCTCCTTATCATTGTCATTTTTTATCTTGATTAGCATGATTAATTGACGTTTCATCATAGTATTCATTACTAGAGTTGTCAATAAGTAAATCATCATCACCTAACAAATATCTTCATCACTATTAAAATCAACATACTCGGCGTGTGTTACCCTAGGACCTTTGGCCATGAAGCATCTTCCAATTCCTTCATTTGGTGAATCAAATATGTCGTAGGAGTTGGTTGACACAAGTGCTAGACCGGCAACACCTTCATCTTGAGTATATTTGGAGACAGAGTGATAGCTTCTCTTGGAGTGATTGTCGGAGTCGGAGCCGGATACCCATTCACCAACATGAGCTTGATGTCTTCATTTTGTGTAGATCTTTGATGACTTGTCTTTCCTTTCCGAATCCTTGCTTCTCCGTGAGGGTCTTCGTTCATAACGATCATCTCTACTCCTTCTCTCTCTTGGTGGTGATTCTTCTCTTCTACTTCTTCTTTTTGGAGAATCTTCTCTTCTTTTGTAGGGTGCCGTACACTCATTGGAATAGTGTCCGGGTCTCCCACAATTGAAGCAATTGCGCTCTTGACTAGAAGATCTTTTGTCATTGTAGGACCTTGACTTAGAGCTTCTTTCTTTGCTTCTACTCTTGTAGAATTTGTTGAAGTTCTTCACCATTAATCTCAATTCTTCATTGAAAGTTTGTTTCTCACTTGATGATGTGGGGGCTTCACAAGAGGCTTTGTAAGCACCACTTGACTTGTTGTGAAGTTCCTCCTTATCCTTTAGTGACATCTCATGGGCAAAAATTCTTCCAATGACTTCCGTTGGCTTGAGATCTTTATAGTTTGGCATCATTTGGATCAATGTGCACATGGTATCATATTTTCCATCCAATGCTCTTAGGATCTTCTTGATGATGAATCTGTCGGTCATCTCTTCACTTCCTAAGCCGGCAATCTCATTTGTGATAAGAGCAAGCCTAGAGTACATTTCAGCGACATCTTCACCATCCTTCATTTTGAACTTGTCAAGTTGACTTTGGAGCACATCCAACTTGGATTCCCTGACGGAGTCGGTACCTTGATGCATATCAATCAAAGTATCCCAAATTTCCTTTGCATTGTCAAGACGGCTGATTTGTTGAATTCTTCGGGGCACAAACCGTTGAAGAGGATATCACAAGCTTGAGCGTTGTATTGCAGCATCCTCAATTCATCCGCGCTAGATTCACGGTTCGGTTCTCTCCCATCAAAGAATTTACCTTGCAAGCCAATACACACAATAGCCCAAACTGTGGGGTTATGTCCGAGAATATGCATTTTCATCTTATGCTTCCAACTAGCAAAATTAGTGCCATCAAAGTAAGGACCTCTACGGTGATAATTTCCCTTGCTAGACGCCATACTCTCCTAGGTTGTGAAACCAAGGCTATGACCACAAAAGCTATGGAAATCAAAGCAAATGGAGACCAAGGCTCTGATACCACTTGTAGGACCTTGAAGTATGTCTAGAGGGGGGGGTGATTAGACTACTTGACCAATTAGAAACTTAACCTTTTCCCAATTTTAGACTTTGGCAGATTTTAGCTATCTTTGGACAAGTCAAGCAATGTTCACACAGTTCAAGCAAGCATGCAAAGAGTATATGAGCAGCGGAAATTAAAGCATGCAACATGCAAGAATGTAAAGGGAAGGGTTTGGAGGATTCAAACGCAATTGGAGACACGGATGTTTTTTTTCGTGGTTCCGATAGGTGGTGCTATCGTACATCCCCGTTGATGGAGACTTAAACCCACGAAGGGTAATGGTTGTGCGAGTCCACGGAGGGCTCCACCCACGAAGGGTCCACGAAGAAGCAACCTTGTCTATCCCACCATGACCGTCGCCCATGAAGGACTTGACTCACTAGCGGTAGATCTTCATGAAGTAGGCGATCTCCTTGCCCTTACAAACTCCTTGGTTCACCTCCACAATCTTGTCGGAGGCTCCCAAGTGACACCTAGCCAATCTAGGAGACACACCTCTTGATAGTCTCGCCAACACTCAAATGATAGTCTCCTAGAAGTAACAAATGGTGCGTTGATGATGAACTCCTTGCTCTTGTGCTTCAAATGATAGTCTCGCCAACACTCAACTCTCTCTCATAGGATTTGGATCTGGTGGAAAGAAGATTTGAGTGGAAAGCAACTTGGGGAAGGCTAGAGATCAAGATTCATATGGTAGGAATGGAATATCTTGGCCTCAACACATGAGTAGGTGGTTCTCTCTCAGATCTGGTAAGTTGGAAGTGTAGGTTTGTTCTGATGGCTCTCTCCACGAATGAAGAGGAGGTGGAGGGGTATATATAGCCTCCACACAAAATCTAACAGTTACATCACAATTTACCAAACTCGGTGGGACCGAATCAACAAACACGGTTGGACCGATTTAGTAAATCTAGTGACCGTTAGGGTTTTCGGTGGGACCGACATGAAACTCGGTGAAACTGATATGGTTAGGGTTAGGGCATAATGTAATCTCGGTGAGACCGATTACACAAACTCGGTGAGACCGATTTTGGTAATTAGCTAACCAGAGAGTTGGTCAGGTAAACTCGGTGGGACCGATTCGCTCTTTTCGGTGAGACCGAAATGTTATGAAAGTGAAACAGAGAGTTTACATTGCAATATCGGTGGGACCGATCACCCACTTCAGTTAGACTGAAATGTTACAAAGGGAAATAGAGAGATTACAATCCCATCTCGGTGAGACCGAGATCCCTATCGGTGAGACCGATTTGCCTAGGGTTTGTGGCAGTGGCTATGACATTTGAACTGGGTGGCGCCGGATAGAAAGAATCGGTAGGACCGATTTTGACTTTGGGTTTAGGTCATATGTGGATGTGAGAAAGTAGTTGAGGGTTTTGGAGCATATCACTAAGCACTTGAAGCAAGAGGCTCATTAAGCAACACCTCATCCCTCCTTGATAGTATTGGCTTTTCCTATAGACTCAATGTGATCTTGGATCACTAAAATGTAAAATATAGAGTCTTGAGCTTTTGAGCTTGAGCCAATCCTTTGTCCTTAATATTTTGAGGGATCCACTTTCATCATCCATGCCATGCCATTCATTGAGCTTTCCTGAAATATTTGTCTTGGAATAGCATTAGCTCAATGAGCTATATGTTGTTATGAATTACCAAAACCACCTAGGGATAGTTGCACTTTCACATAGCCTTCTTGCTTGAAGAAGCTTCAGCAGCGGCAGCGGTAGCAGCAGAATCTTCATTGAATTTCTTCACTGCTTCTTTGGCCTGCTTGGCCAACTTAGCTTGCCGCTTGGCCCACTCATCAGCATAATCTTAACCATGTTTAAGGCTTGTTGGATCAGCCAATTGGCCAGGTGCCAGAGGAGGTCTTGGGCATGGAGGGTTGAGAGCGAATTTCTTCATGTATTTGGGAGTGACATATATGTACTCCCTCCACTCTCTTGCCCATCTTCTTTCTATCCTCTGAATGCACACTTTGCACTCATTCTTCGTTTCCTTGCCGTGAATTGCCTCATCAGGCGTGCAGTACCGTACATAGATATCCGCAGGGATCTCAAAAGTAGTATTGGCCTCAAGCTTCTTTCCTCCTTTATGAGGCCTTTTTCCATCAGCCATTTTCTTTAGCTGAGGAATTTTCACAATCGAGTTCTCTGAAGAAGTATGCAACTTTTCTTCGAGGAACGCTGCAAATGAGTTAAGTTGATGAGAACTTAGTGATTCGGCAGCAGACATGTGTACCTGTGAACAGAGTATAGGTGCGAATAATTTGGAGAGGTCATATGTGTTCTCAGAAGGTTTTGTAAATTGAACAAGTTTGAGGAAATTGACCCGTTGTGTCTTGAATAATTTCACTAAGTGTTATTTATCTTAGGTTCCAGAGTTGTGCGGATCGTGAGATTCACACAATTGAGGAATCATGAAGAAAAATGCCACTTTGAGAAACACATCAAGAACTAAAGATTTGTGCTAGGTGTTTAAAGTGTGGAGGTTGAAGAATAAACACCTTTTGAGGATTTGATGAAAATCATCAGAAGAATAAATGCGGTAAAAGTAACTTCTTAATTACCCTTTACGAAGAACATGACGAACTGTAAGAGTAGATTTGGAAGTTCGTCGGCTCGGATCTTCCACGCCCTAACTTGGCGGAGGAAGATTTCTACGACGGCGACAGAGGGAAGATTTCTGCGACGGGTGCGAGTACGACGGCGACGAGGTCGAGGTAGTGAAGCTCTTCCTCACCGGCGACGATGGAGTTAGCGGCGGCGCTAGGGCTTGAGAAGCTCTAGCGAGGGAGTGAGGTCGAGCGGAGTAAAAGTGAAATGAGGAAGGGAAGGGGGTATTTATAGCTGAGGTGAAAAACTGTTCGCCCAAAGAATTTGGACGAACATGCCCCTGACCCTTCTCATTCACGCGACATGTCTCATCCACGTACTGAGAGGTGGAGATCGTGTGAGATCGTGGGTGAGTAGATAAGTATAGAGTGGAATGCATAATGGTTTGAGCGACAAAAGCCGAAAATTTCAGATAAGAATATTTTAAAGTGTCGTTCGCAATTTCTTCAGCTGCCAAGGACACAGTGAAGAATTTGAATGAGTTTCAAGTAGAATTCACATGAAGAATTTGTGAATAGACTGGGTTGAGTTTAGCATAGAGGGGGAAGGGTCCGATCACATTCACTTAGCAGAAAAATCAACTTGAAGAATTAGCAATAAGTGAATGTTGTAGAGGACATAAACTCATATATATATATATATAGTCAAATGAGAACAACAACGAAAAGAGTGAAGACAATGCAAAAGTTGAAGAATTTCAAAAACTAAGGAATTTCAAAAATGAAGAAAAACTCAAATTGAAGATTTTCAACTTTTGGTTGGTGGCGTAACCCACCGTATAAGAAAGCTGATTTCAGACACTACATACAATTCTCATAGGGTTCTGGGAATCAATTTCTTCATTAATTTCTTCACACTTAGAGGGTTAGTCTTCATTGATTGAAGAAAAATGTTACTTCATGTGTTGCACATCTAAGTCATCAAGTCAGCATAAGTGTTAGGATGTGTGTCCTTTTCAAAGAACATTCGAAGATTCTAGGATATTTAGCTCACACGACAACTTGCTAAATCTCTTCTCATCCAAGGGATTTGTGAAGATATTAGCCAGCTGGTCTTCAGTACTTGCGTAGTCGATGGAGATGTCGCCCTTCAACACATGGTCACGAAGAAAATGATGACAAATCTAGATGTGCTTTGTCTTCGAGTGCTGAACTGGGTTGTGAGCAATCTTGATAGCACTCTCATTGTCGCAGTAGAGAGGGACATTCTTCACATTGATGCCGTAGTCCTTGAGTGTTTGCTTCATCCATAGTAATTGAGCACAGCAAGATTCAGCAGCAATGTACTCAGCTTCTGCAGTGGAGAGTGATACGCAGTTCTGCTTCTTCAAGGACTAGCATACTAAGGATCGTCCGAGGAAATGACATGTGCCTGCCATTGACTTGTGTTCCACCCGATCACCAGCATAGTCAGAGTCTGAATATCCAATGAGATCAAAGGAAGAGCCCTTGGGATACCATAATCCAAGTGTTGGTGTGTGAGGTAGATATCGAAGAATATGCTTCACAGCCTTATGGTGTGATTCCTTCGGTGTTGCTTGAAATCGGGCACACATGCAAACACTAAGCATAATATCTAGCCTAGATGCACATAGGTACAATAAAGAGCCAATCATGGAGCGGTATACCTTTTGATCGAAGTCTTTACCATTTTCATCAGTGCATAGATGGCCATTTGTGGGCATAGGAATTTTGATGCCTTTGCAGTCTTGCATGCCGAATTTCCTCAACACATCCTTGAGGTATTTCTCCTGAGATATGAATATGCCATTGTATTGTTGACGAATCTGAAGACCTAAGAACAATTTCAATTCTCCCATCATAGACATTTGATATTCTTCACTCATCATATAGGCAAATTCATCACTGTATCGCTGGTTAGTACGACCAAAGATTATATCATCAACATATATTTGGCACACGAATAATTCATCATCATATGATTTGGTGAAAAGAGTTGGGTCAAGTGAACCGGGTTTGAAGCCTTTCTTCATGAGGAACTCCTTCAGTGTGTCATACCACGCCCGAGGTGCTTGCTTGAGGCCATAGAGGACCTTGTTGAGTCTGTAGACGTGATCTGGAAATTTTGGATCCTCAAAACCAGGTGGTTGAGCAACATATACTTCTTCCTCAAGCTTACCATTGGGGAATGCACTTTTCACATCCATTTGTTGTAAGATGATATTATGATGGTTAGCATAAGCAAGCAATATGCAAATAGCCTCAAGTCTAGCAATACGTGCAAAAGTTTCATCGCAATCAATTCCTTTAACCTGTGTGTAGCCTCGAGCTACAAGACGAGCCTTATTCCTCACCACGAGGCCATTTTCGTCTTGTTTGTTGTGGTAGATCCATTTGGTACCGATGATGTTGTGCTTGCATGGGTCTGGTCGCTTGACGAGCTCCCACACATTGTTTAGCTCGAATTGATGCAATTCATCTTGCATGGCTTGAATCCACTCGGATTCCATGAATGCTTCATCTACTTTAGTGGGCTCTGTGATAGAGACAAAAGCAAAATGCCCACAAAAGTTAGATAAATGTGAAGCTTTTGAGCGCGTGAGAGGACCTGGTGCTAGAATGTCATCAATGATCTTCTTGACTTGCACTTCATTTGCAATGCGAGGATGTGCTGGTTGACGACTTTGCTTAGGCCCAACAGTTTCTTCAGGACTAGTTTCTTCAGCAGCACTAGCATGATTTTCTTCACGATCAGGAATGACTTCTCCAACAGATTCTTCAGTAGGGATGACATCCTCAGTAGATTTGAACTTGATGGATTCCTCAGGTGACATTTCATCTAGCACAGGAGGAGGTAGAGTGATGGTGAGGATCTCTAATCCAGCATTTAGCACCGAAGACTTTGAAGTTTGAGTTTCTTGTTAGTGAGGAGTTCATATGAGGTCTTTTTGAAAAAATTGTGAAGATATACCCTGTTGATGATATGCACCCATGTGTAACGAGAATAGTCATCAACTATGACAAAGCCATATAATGATGCAGAACTAGTGAACGTGGCATAATGAGTAGGGCCGAATAGATCCATATGAAGTAATTCAAAGGGACGAGAAGTGGTCATGATAGTCTTGGCGGGATGCTTGGATCTGGTGATCTTTCCAGCCTCGCAAGCCCTACAAAGATGATATTTGAGGAATTTGACACCCTCGATGCCAATGACGTGCTTATTCTTCGCGAGTGTATGCAAGTTCCTCATCCCAGCATTACCAAGTCGTCGATGCCATAACCAGCATTCTGAAGCTTTTGCAAGTAGACATGTGGCAGGCTGTGGTCCTGCAGAGAAATCAACAATATACAAGTCTCGTTTCCTAAAGCATTCGAAGACTTTGGAGTTGTCAGATTCCATTAGCACACGGCAGCAAAATTTTCCAAAGACAACAACCATATCAAGATCACAAAGCATTGAGACAAACATAAGATTGAATCATATGGACTCAACAAGCATGACCTTGTCCATGTGTTTATCCTTTGAAATTGCAACCTTACCCAGACCCAATACCTTGCTTTTGCCTCTGTCAGCATAGGTGATATGCTTCAGATGAGATGGTGACAAATCAGTGTCCATCAACAAGCTCCTGTCACCAGTTATGTGATTTGTACATCCACTCTCGAGGACCCACTCAGTAGCCTTAGGTTGTTCATCATGCAGATGAATTAGTGCAACTTACGAACCCATATACTTCATCAGTGAAGAATATGATTGTTCGCACACGAACACATCACCGTTTACCTCCAACACCGAGGGTGATGCATCGCAGCTCACGTCGAAGGAGACCCGTCCGGAAGCGCGGTATGCAGGCAATCCGGCGGGTGCTTTTGATGACCTGAAACCCCACACACCAGGGAGGGACCCCGTCAGAGCGCATGGCAGCTATGAGCTTCCCTAGGTCGGCCTGACCGCCCCTAGGGCCTCGAGGTTTGCCGCACTGCAATGAAGAAGAACGAGGAAGAAGAAGAACAAGGGAGAAGGAAAAGTAAAGGGAAAAGATGTAGATAGATTTGTTTGATTGTGTGTTGTTTTTTCAATCGGCCATCACCTCTTATCTATATAAGAGGCGGATGGACTTACCGTACAAGAAAAGGACTGGCATTGCAATCCAAATCCTCAAAATCTAACCAAACTCGGACTTCTCATGACCTCCGGCCCGGATGTCTGGCTCTAGGCCCGGATGATCCGGCCTAGCCCAGTTATCTGACAATAGCTCACTGTTTTGCCTCTAGAATCCACATACGACCTTGGATTTGTACGAATTTTATATCAAATCAACCGTCTTGACAAGACGCACAACTTTAATTTTGAACACTTTTAGATCTGAGGTCATCTTGAGGGAGTTTCGGGCTGTTTTCTAAAATCTGCAGCAGAAAAAACTGCCCGGACGTCCGGACTTCTACCGGACTGTCCGGCCTCCATCCGGATCATCCGGGACTTGATCCAGATCATCCGGCTTCAGCGCCAACCTTCTGGTGTCTTGATGCTCCCGTTACTCGGATGATCTGGACCCCGGCCCGGATGATCCGGCCAAACATTGCTGCAGCGCACGGTTTTACCTGTAACTTGTGCATACGACCTCGGATGGGGACGACCTTTATATCAAAATCGTCTGTTTTGATGAGAAGAAGAACTTTGAAGTTGTAACTTTTTCCATAAGAGGTCATATTAATTATGTTGTATGCCATTCTTTAGTCTGGTGTCAACATGAGCATCTCTGAACTTGCCATAACTTTTGCATCCGAGCTCCGTTTTAGACCATCTTCATATCTATCTTGACCTTCTCGAAGAGAGCCATTTCATGGCGACTTTCAACAATAAGTTTGAATTAATCTTGACATAGCTTCAAGCTACTCTTTATAACCGTGCCACTTTTGAGCGTCAACACATGCCCCCCTGTTTTTCGGCAAAACTAGTGTGCCGAAAAATAACATATACTGTGTTGGTTCTAAGGACGATATGATGTCAACACTCCATCGTCAATTTATATGCTTAGGATGATAATTATATATCGGACATCATTTTTTTAATCCTTGATGCAAACTTGGGCGAAACCTTCTCAACTTCATTAACAATCCGATGATAAAGTCCCATAGATATGTATCTCAAGGCCATCCTCCAAACCATATTGCTCACTCTTTTGCTAGGATTTTGCAAATAATCAACAATAAAATTTCTCCAATCCTTAATTTTGCCTGCATAAAAAATCATTAATGGCCGAAGCGGTGGACTTCGGTTCAGCCTTACCTATTCTGACGAGACTAAACATCAGCTATGATAGAAATACAATGCACCATGAGTAAATAGTAGCCAGATGCTTTGCTCTGCCAATTCTTTTGAATTGTCATGTCTAGATGTGGGAATAATTTCAAAGCAACCCAAGGAGGATATTACATCTAGACGTACCTCAATATAAATTATAAGTGATTCGTCAAAACATTGATAACCCTTGGATGTTTGTTGCACTAGTAATAACAAATCACCGAAAGCCTCAATACGTATAGCACCTATAGCAAGTAAAAGATTCAATCCGAATAACAATGCATATTCGGCTTTGATTAATCATGCATATAAATATTCTAAGTGGCATAAGGCTTCAAAAATAGTACCATAAGGAGATATATAAACAACACCAACACTTTGGCCATTGCTACGAATTGAACCATCAAAACATAATCTCCATAGTACTAGAGAGACGAGGCTAATATCACTTAACATGTACCTTGTCTCGGTCTCCAATTGAACTAAGGACGATGTTATCATTTCACACCGGCCATGATTAGATAGTTTCTTACGATGATAGTTAACTATCAACCATTACCAGGAGGTCCATGTAGAATTCATCCACTAAAGCATGTATAGCCGAAATAAACAAATAAAATAGCAATAAAATATTTCGGCCCCTTTGTATTAGCAACAAAAAATGAAACTAACCAAATATATAGTGATTTGGTAATACCCTCTCATGATATAGAAAATTATGTTGCATCCATGGATCAAAATGAATCCATGGAGGGTAATTGATCATACCTAGGGATGAATTCCATGTCAAAGGCATCAATGGCATGGTTGAAGAAAATGGATGATGTGCTAACCGAAGATTTTGATGTTGTGATGCACACCTTCGGCTTAATTGTTTGTTGCTTCCATCCTTCTCTTTCTTTACTTTTATTGTACTTGTTGCAATAGAAACATGCACATCATTTTTGTTTTGATTGATCCTCTTGGGAACCCATGCCATGTTTTTCTTTCTCAACTCTTGTGCACTAAGATTTTGTAATTCCTTCTTTTGCCAATATGATAAGCCAAGTGAGCACCTTGGCTGTGATTCTGTTTTGATCAATGGCAATTCTTTTTTGGCCTTGTGCACTCTCAACTTATTTTCTTCAGATTTGGCACTTTGACTCTCAACAATTGATTGCTTCATCTCATTGCCTGTAGTAGCCAATGTCAACACTTTCATTGGCTCTTTTTCATTTGAGATCAAATCTGAAGTAGCACTCTTACGAACATCTCTTTTAACGCGGTAAACTTGCTTTACCACCTCTTTCTTCTTCCTTGAGCTCTGGACCGATTCCTTATGAATGAAACGGTCTTTGATGTGTGATTGTTCAAATGTTGATCTTCTTGGAGCTGCATAATATTGGTGAGATGGTCTAAAATAAGATGGAGAATGTGCCCTTGTATCACACATGTCCCATGATGGATATGGATGTATATGAGCATAGGGAGGCATCCACGACATTGGCATTGGCGGCCCAAAATAAGGATATGAATATGTTGCATTAAAATTCTCACTTTGCCAATACCGATCCTCATATTTGCGCCTTCGGGGTAATCTTGGTTTCTTTGCATGATTTGGACGATAAGCATTCTTCTCTTCACTCTTCTTTTGATATTTATCCAATAGTTCAGCGAAGGTGATTTTTGATCTCTTATACTTGCACTTATTTCGGCCTTTGTTTTCTTTTGGTTTGCTTTCATCGATCATTGGATTTGCTTGCTGCCCCTAGTCCTTGGCGTCTTCATTGTAGCTTCTATAGAATTCTCGGCCTCAAGATGGTGTTCATTATGCTCTTCAACAACTTCTCTTCTTGAAAGCTTGATCCTGTCACCTGCAGTTTTTACCTTCTCTTTAAATGGATCGGCTTGAAGCAGCTGATGCATAAAACTTTTCGCCATCAGGACCAATCAGAATAGACTGGTCATCTCTTGGTGTCTCAACAAATTTCAATCGTCCTTTTCAATGGCCGATTTAACTATTTGACGAAACATATTGCAATCCTCAAAATTATGCTTAGAAGAATCATGCAACTTACAATACATTCGTCCCTGGATTGATGGCTTGACATGGTGATCAAGAATTCTAATGTAATTATTTTTCAGCAACAAATCAGATATTTGATCACACATGCTTGAATTGAAGGTATACTTCTTATTGTTTAGCCGGTCTTGCTGTGAGAACGGCTTTGGAGGTAAGCAAATGAATGGTTCAGATTTGGAATCTCCCCATTCGGCTATGCAATGTGTTTTGCATTCTATATCCGGTGTCTTTCAATAAGATATCATAATAGCATCGGTTTTCTCAAAAGAATTTAACCTTGGCTTTAAATTTCTGAAACAAAAATAGATAGAGCATACATGTCTCAATGGAGACCAAATGCAAGCCAAGTAATAAATAAGCAAAGCTACTTAATTATATATGAACTTTAGGGAAAGCCTTGGCTGCAATAATAAGTCACTGTCGGTCTTCATAAATGGTGCAATGGGTTGACCGATATGCTCAACAACAATTTTATTGTTAACAAGTAAATTACCCTTCTTCATTGGTCTTTCAAAATTACTTGTGAGGATTTGTATAATATATGCATCAACAATAAAGTTGTGACCAAATCTAAAGCCAATTTTTCCCTACTGCAGAGGAATAAATTTTATTTAACTATCATGATGGTTGTTAAACATTGAGAGTGTAGACACCCTCTCAATCCCAATTAAGCATCATCATTAAAACCCAACAATATTAATTAAAGTAACATGATGAGATTCACATGATAATCCAGGTACTAGATACTCAAGATGTCCATAACCGGGGACACGACTAACCATGATTAGTTTATACACTCTGCAGACGTTTACGCACTTTTCCCCACAAGACTCGATCTCCTCCGTTGTGATTCTCGCACTACATGGTGTTTAAGAAACGGATGACCGAGACATAGTCTTTCAGAAGCACTAGCACCTTACGATCGGGTAGACAGTTACACCTACATTCCCCTACATCTACTAGTCTACCACTGTAAGAGTTTGCACTACTTATTCAACTATGCTAGAGCCCATAGTAGTTTGTGGCTGCACACGGAAGTTTCTAGCATGAATAATCTCATGATCCCTTTGAGCCTGGGTGGCGGTCCAAAAGAAAAACAGGCAATCGTTGGAATACCCAGGTGCCTCAATCCACCCAGATGTGTATTAAAGTTGCCACCTTAAATAAACCATTAAATTAACAATCTCACATCTGTCATGGATACACTCACCCAATCCATGTCTACTAGCATAGCATGGCATAATAAGCAAACGTAGAGGTAACTCCCAAGGGTTTGATAATAAAACAGGTAATAGGTACTACCTCATCTACTTCCCAAAAACCACAATTTAATCAGATCCTAATCATGCAATTGTTTGAGGATTGATCTAATGCAATAAAACTGGGTAGTAAAGAGGTATGATCAAAGTGTTACTTGCCTTGCTGATGATCCGTGAAACCTAGAGATTCAAAGTAGCAAGCGGTGCACTCCGGGTACTCTATCACAAACAAACAAGCATACAATAAATACTCATCTAATGCACAGGTAAAACTCAAATAAGAGAGCTAACCAAAAAGTTCAACTTAAGATCTCCGGTTTGCAAAAAGAATCAAATCAAACAAAGCAACGAAAGTCAAACGGCGAAAGAAACAAGATTTGTTTACTAATCTAGACCTAAGTCAAATTTTACAGAAGCAAAAACTTGTTTGAGTTGGTTAAACAGAAAGAGGGTTTCGGGACGAAACTCTAGGCGCTTGAATCGCCTGATTCCGATAATCGAGCGGAAAGTTATACTAGCACGAAAATCGGATCAGAAATAATCACGGAAAATCCCAGAAAAAGAAAAACTGACGAACAGATTAACGAACGAATGTTCGTTAACTGAGACTAAACAGTGAACTCGTCCATTAAAATGAACGAACGGGGAGAACGCTCGTTAAATAAATAAATGGGAAAAACCGATTTACATAAAAAAACGAATCTAGGGTTTCTAAAGAAAAACCGGATCAGATTTAAAAAAAACCGGACCACGGCGGCGGCGGCGGTTACCTCTGGCTCGGCTCTGGTGGGGCTCCGGCGGGACTGCGCGGGTGGTGGAGCTGCTGCGGCGGCGGCGGAAGACGGCGGCAGCGGCGGCTCCTGGCGGCGGCTCGGCGGTGGCGGTGGCTCGGCTGTTGCTGCTGCGGGGCGACGGGTGGCGGTGTGGGGTGGCGGCGGCGGGGTATTTAAGTGGGGTGGGCTGCTTGGGGGAGGGGGCAAGGCGGCGGGGGCAGAGGAGTCCGGCTCGGACTCCTAGTCCGGTCGGCAGAGGCGCGGCGCGGGGAAGGCGGCGACGGGATTTTTTTTAAAAAAATAATTCTGCCGAACAAAAAAAATCTAAAAATACCAAAACAAATTTTCACCGTCTAAATAAAACATTTAGAACAAGATGAACATTTTCTTGGCCCTAAAAATGCAGTTTTGAAAACGTGCAATTTTTCCTAAATTCAAATAAAATAGCAAAAACTCCAAAATAAAACTTATTTGATTTTTTTATTAAATCCTCAATATAAGTCATTTTATTCCCTCTCTCATATTTTTTAATAGAAATAATTGAAGATAAAATAAATAAAATCAAATGATCCTATTTTCAAAATTTGAGAAAACCCAAATATGAAACTAATGAAATCCCCAACTCTCTCCGAGGGTCCTTGAGTTGCGTAGAATTTCTAGGATCAAACCAAAAGCAAATAAAATATGATATGCATTGATGATCTAGTGTATAAAATTCCAAATTGAAAACTTGGGATGTTACAAGTTAGTTCCAACATATCGAGCAAATACTTCACCATTCTGATTCTTAAACAACTTTTAGTTAGAGTCAAATAACTCATCAGAGGAATATGAAGAATAAGTGGTGAAGCCAGATAAATTGCAGGGGTCTACAGGAGGTCCTTTCGCAACAACCCATGAGGTTTTGGGGTACTGCTCAGGTTTCCAGTAGGTTCCATCAGCATTGAGTATCCTCTCAAAGGCAATACCCTCTTTCCTAGGGTTCCTGTTCAAGATCTGCTTTTTGAGCAGATCACATAGAGTCTGATGCCCTTTGAGGCTTTTGTAAATGCCTTTCACATACAATTCCTTCAACCCCGCAATATCGTCGGTGATACATGTGGTATCCTCAGATGACGAATTTGTAACCACAAAGACAGTTGAAGAATTTGCAGCAAACAGAAGCATTTGAACATTCAGGTGATGAATTAGCAGATTCACGTTCAATGCATTTAATACATGGTGGAACAAATTCTTCCTGAGCGGAACAGATCTGTTGAGCAACCAATGAATCGTTTTCCTTCTAAAGATCTTCATAACACACTTTTAACTTCTCAAGATCTTGCTTTCTCTGAAGAAATTCACAAGAAAGCTTTTCATGATCAGATAGGAGAGTGTTATGATGATTTTGAAGGTTGTCAAACTTTGCCTGAAGTTTTTGAAGACTATCAGTCAAAGCCTTAGTTCGATCCAATTCCTCACCCAACAAATCATCGCTTTCATCTAGCATGTTTTGAACTTTTTCAAGAGCTCTTTGTTGTTTAGTGGCAAGGGAAGCAAGTTTGACATAGCTGGGGCCAAATTCATCACCTGATTCATCATTACTAGATTTGGAAAGGTAGCATTGTGTTACCTTGGCACCCTTTGCCATAAGGCATGGTGAGGAATATGATGATTTAGGTGCGAAAGTCATCTCCTTGAGTGATTCCTTGAAATCCTCAAACCAAGGATCATGATGAGTGTGATGCCCTTCGTAGACCTCAGAGAGTCGTTCCCAGATTAGCTTCGCATGGTTGAGATGCATGACGTTCCTGAGCTGATTTTGGGACAAACAGGAGTAGATGACATCCTTTGCTGTGAGGTTGAGTAGAGTGTACTTGTGAATGTCATGAGCCTCTGCCATCTTGCATAGATCGGTAAGACCAATCTCAGTGATGGTCCACAGTTTGCTGTTCATCGCCATGAGTTGCTTCTTCATCATGGCCTTCCACTTGGGATACTCATGACCGTCAAAGATGGGGCAGGACACACTCCTCATTCCTGCAGTCGACATAACTAAAACTCCAGGCGGTTAAACCAAAATCACACAGAACAAGGGAGTACCTTGCTCTGATACCAATTGAAAGTGCGTTATGTCGACTAGAGGGGTGGTGAATAGGCGATTTTTATGAATTCTTCACTGAGGAATTTCATGGTGAGGAAATTCCTTAGCGAAGAACTACTTGCAGCGGAATATGTACTCAGGTATAAGCATAACAGAGCAACAGCATAGTCATCATGGTGAAATTAAAGACAAACACAGAGTACAGAAAGCGTAAACACAAGATAAGCAGGATGAAGACAAATAGACTGAAGAAATAGGTTTGGGGAATTAGAGAAAGTCTTCAGTCAAAGTCTTCAAACAGTAATGATCAGGTACATCAACACATAACTGAGGAAATGAAAGGGTTGAGGAAATAGAACCAGTTGGCTTGGTGAAGATAATGATTTTGGTAGACCAGTTCCAACTGCTATGACAGTTGTATGTCTGGTTGGAGCAGCTGAGTATTTAAACTTGAGGACACACAGTCCCGGACACACAGTCCTCACCATATTATCCTTGAGCTAATATCACACAGACCTCGCCCAACAGTAGTGGTAAGTCTTCACAAGTGACTTCCAAACCTTCACAGACTTGGTCACACGGCAATCCACAATTCCTCTTGGATGCTCAGACCATGACGCCTAACCGTCTGGAGGATACACAGTCCTCAAAGGTAAACAAGCGTCGGTTCCACACAGGAACAATCTCTTCAGCGATGCTCAATTACTTTGGGGTTTGTAGGTTTGGGTCTGGGATTTGGGTTTTCCTCACTCGATGATTTTCGCTCAAAGTCCTCAGAGGATGGGATGCTCTCAAATGACAAGTGTTAGTTTCTCTCAGAGCAGCCAACCAGCTAGTGCTTGTAGGGGGCGGCTATTTATAGCCTAGGGAGTAGCCCGACGTGATAAGACATAAATGCCCTTGTCTAATATGACCGTTAGGTGGTAGGATATTTTGGACAGCTGGCGCGTAGCACAGCAACGGTCGGATTTGAGGTTCGAATTCCTCAAGGCTATCATGTTCCTCACTGTGTAGGCAATTCGCACTGATGAATTCCTAACTCCTCAGTCAGAAAAAATTCCTCAAAGACCAGAAGATCTTCGTCTCTGTCACTGAAGAAATTGACAGAACTGATGTGAGATTTCCAATGGCTTCACTCGAAGGATTGGGTAGGTGTAGGATTTTGAGATGAGCATCACTTGGAAATCTGTTTCCTTAGTATTACCTCGACCCCCTTTAACAATACGGTGTTTCCTATGACTCAAGAAGAAGAAAATGAAACTACGAAAACAAAAGTCTTCACGCTTCATAGTCCTCGCATGAATATCCAAGTCTTCACGGTCACACCAATTTCTTCACTTTCAAATTCTTCAGGAGAACCAAAGTCTTCAGCCGAAGACATTCATTTTTAGGGGTCGACTTTTACTATAAACATCAAACTCCTCATCGACTTATAGAACCTGTGTATACTCACAAACATATTAGTCCCTTAACCTATAAGTCTTCAATACACCAAAATCACTAAGGGGCACTAGATGCACTTACAGTAAGAGATAGTTATGACATGATCTAGGCAGTAAGCTTACATGGTAAACGACATACGAATTATTGCCGAGAATGGTAAATTGGAAGGCGGTGTACCACCGCTATATTTAAGTTGCCCGAGCAGATAAGTAGTTGAAATAATCTGAGAAAGCACTTAAACAATGGGCCCTCATATAACTACGAAGACAGTCTTGTGATGAAGTTCATAGGAAAAGTTAAGGAGTCAAATGAGTTAGGCAAGCATTTCTTTACAATAGTACAGTAGGGACTGCTGACATATTGGCCAACTCAGGTATAGCCTAACAAGTAACAAACAAGCATTCGAATCAAGCAATATAACAAAGCAGACAACTGAACTATTTTTAATTCTGTAGGATTATAGGTTGAGGGCACAAGCCAAGAAAGTAGCCCACACGCATTACATTTCACATGTACTTAAACATACCGGCTTACCATATGTTGCTGTGAAGCCTCGCTGCTGTTGCAATGTTCTTTGAAGAAATTGTCAGCATCCCATGGTTGTAAATCTAGTCGTTGTAGTTTATTCTTCCCCCTCTATTTAGGTAAAACTAATTTTAATCACATGCACTGGTTTCAATTGATCATCAATGGTTAATCTAAACTAATGAAAGAAGGGTGTTTGCTTACACAACAATATATGTGCTTCACTCTATTTTTATGCTTGCTCGAGGTGCCAGCCCCAAAACAAAAAATCTTTTGCTTGATGGGGTTGGCAGTTACATAATGAATAGAAGCATGAAAGTAGTCATGCAACTTTCAAAGATCAAGAACACACAAAAAAGTAATGAACATAGGCTCAGAGCAGTGTTGTAATAGCTAGCATAAAAAAATGTACGTTAAAACAAACAAAAAGCAGCGGAACCACAAGCTAGTTTGCTGATGTGTAATTAAGCGCAGAGAACATAGAAGCAGTCCAGTACAATAATTGTAACCAATAGGTGGCATAGAGAACATAGCATGCAAGAATTAAAATAGTAGGCAGTGATATCTAGGAAGTACACTATAGTAATACTTAGGACAAAACAAAAGAGTTGTAACTATATGTGCACGGGTTTGTAATTTAGCACATGTAACATGTTCACTGCCACACGTTGCATGATAAATTTCTTCAGGGCATCATTCAATTTTTAATGAGAAGAGTTGTTCTACAGGTGCAAGCAGAATAATGGGTCTCATGAAAAATTGAAATATGCCCTGAAGAAATTCGAAGGTGCGGAGCTTATGCTAAGAAAGTTAACGTAGGCGTCGGCCGTTGGATAATAGTGCCTGATTCTCGGCGGCATATGGGCATTGTTGTCATATGTTAAAGCTAAGTACCGTCAATGGTGCTCGTGTTGCATTGAGTTTGAGCCGGTTGTGGCCGTTGCTGAAGCGTCTCCGGTGCTTCGGTTGCGGCGCCTGTCGACATACAAGAAAGTTGATCTATGGTAAGTGAACAGTTCCACGATAAAGAAGAGAAAAACCGAAGGAGTACAAATCGAAATAACCTGATGAGGCTATGGCGTTTGTAAAGCATGGCCTATAGAGTTGAATATGGAGACCATGGAGCGGGTCCGGTGTAGTGGACGAAGGTGTCGACAAAGCACAACAGGTCCGGTGTACAGTGCTTTCGGTGAGGCGGATCTGTTGCGCCAAACGAGTGCTTGTATGAAGGGCCAGCGATGTGGCGGACGAGGGAGTCGGTGAAGGGCCTACACTATGGTGGACGAGGGCACCGGTGAAGTAGATCCGGTGCAGTGGACCATGATGGCGGTTAAGGAGATCTGGACTGATGGACAAGCAAGTCGCTGAAGCAGCTCTGGTGTTGTGGTGAGTTGGCAGTTGGTGTTCCAAGGTGCGGAAGGTAGATCCGGCGGGGTGTGAGGTCCACCGCTACGGCAGAGGACTAGATTCGGCGGCTTGGGGTTGGGGGAGGAGGCGTGGAGGGGTTCTGGGGAAGAATGGGAAAACAATGGAGTTACCAAACTAGCCCTTTTTCGTTCATGTGGCATGGGTAAAACAGGAATATCATAGGGCTAAATTTTTTGGCGCGAGATATTTCGATGTGAGAAGGAAGTTTGAAAGCTTTTGGCGGCTGAAATTAAGTGTTCTGCTCTTGTACGACCAACTATGATATCATGGCCAAGAATTTATTTGTTGTGCATGCAAAAAAGTGCAAGTTTCGAAAATCATTGTCTCCAACTCGAAACTTAGATTGTGCATTCAATTCAAATATGGATCATTGAGCTAGTGGAAGCAAATACCATCATATGCTCCAATCCAAATGAAATTTCAAATGTGTTTATCCTAAATATGATGACAAAAAAAATGTGTATGTGTATGAATAAAGTGGATGATTATAAGTTTTAAACATGACCGTATGTGTATGTCTCTAGGATTGATATATGAATTTGAAATCATGAAATCCTAGCTGAAAAATGTACCCCCATTTAAATGAATTACAAAAGCTAATAATGGACTCAAATTCCAAAATTCCAATCTTACGTTTGTAATTCTGGTACTTCAAAGTATACCACGCATGTTCAAAAGTATTGTTAGCTCATAGTCCAAACCATGAAACAAATTGATCAACCATGAGTGCACACACTATTGACAATATATATCTCAATTTAGCTTATGTCTCTCAGATATAGACACCTCACTCTTTATCAGAATCCCATCACCTTGTCCCCCCTCACAAGCCTTTCTCTCCCTCGAACAGAAACACGGGAGCACATTAACCCCCCCCCCCCTCTCTTCTAAGTCCGAACCTCAATATAGGTCTCTAACATTTTTGTCTGTCGGGCATGCACACATCTCTTCCCCCATGCTCTAGGTCTCCTAGCATCTCCCTTTCCCAAGCACACGCACTATATAGCAGTGTATCTGTCCCGTACACACAAAATGTCGCCCCCAAACATCTATCTCCCATGTTATGTGGTTCTCGCACACTCTCCACGATCTCTCTATCTCCCTCTTGCATTAATTGATACACACCTCACTCACCACCCCCACTACGCATAAGCACCCTTTGTCTCCTTGTGTACCACTCTCCTCTTTCTATCTCTCCCGCATGCGGACCCGACCCAGCTCCTTGCCTATATACATATAAGTCGTGACTCTTTCCATAGCTCCCTAGCGCATCATCGATCTCAATCTCGCACGTTGTTCTCTCCCCCATCTATTCTAGACCTCTCATGAAGTCTCTATCACGCACATGATGACTCGCTTTCCTTGTGTCTCCCTACATAGGCCACTTTCGAACATCAACCTTGTCTCCCTATCTATATGCCACTTCCGCACACAAACGACCTCTCTCTCTCCCCCTCTCTTCCTGTCTATCTCCCTCTCTCTCTCTCACACACACGCACCCCTCTCTGACACACACTTGATGTCTCATTTGCTACCCACCCGCACCCATGCTATCTTTCTGCTACTGAAAGTGCAACTAATCCCCGGGTGGTTTTGGTAATTCATAACAACATATAGCTCATTGATACGTCTCCAACGTATCTATAATTTTTGATTGTTCCATGCTATTATATTACCCGTTCTGGATGTTTATGGGCTTTACTTTACACTTTTATCTCATTTTTAGCACTAACCTACTAACCGGAGGCCCAGCCCAAATTGTTGTTTTTTGCCTATTTCAGTGTTTCGAAGAAAAGGAATATCAAACAGAGTCCAAACGGAATGAAACCTTCGGGAGTGATCTTTTTGGAACAAACGCAATCCAGGAGACTTGGAGTGGACGTCAAGCAGCGAACGAGGCGACCACGAGGGTGCCCGGCGCGCCCTAATGGGGTGGGCATGTCCCCCACCCTCGTGGGCCCCTCGAGCATCAACCGACCTACATCTTCCTCCTATATATATCCACCTACCCCGAAAACACCCAAGAGCACCACGAAAAACTATTTCCACTGCCGCAACCTTTTGTATCTATGAGATCCCATCTTGGAGCCTTCGTCGGTGCTTCGCCGGAGGGGGAATCGACCATGGAGGGCCTCTACATCATCTCCAAGGCCTCTCCGATGAGTTGTGAGTAGTTTACCACAGACCTTCGGGTCCATAGTTATTAGCTAGATGGCTTCTTCTTTCTCTTTGAATCTCAATACAAAGTTCTCCTCGATCTTCTTGGAGATCTATTCGATGTAACTCTTTTTGCGGTGTGTTTGTCGAGATCCGATGAATTGTGGGTTTATGATCAAGTTTATATATGAGAAATAATTGAATCTTCTCTGAATTCTTTCATGTGTGATTGGTTATCTTTGCAAGTCTCTTCGAACTATCAGTTTGGTTTGGCCTACTAGATTGATCTTTCTTGCAATAGGAGAAGTGATTAGCTTTGGGTTCAATCTTGTGGTGTCCTTTCCCAGTGACAGCAGGGGCAGCAAGGCACGTATTGTATTGTTGCCATCGAGGATAAAAAGATGGGGTTTATGTCATATTGCATGAGTTTATCCCTCTACATCATGTCATCTTTCTTAATGCGTTACTCTGTTCTTCATGAATGTAACACTCTAGATGTAGGCAGGAGTTGGTCGATGTGTGGAGTAATAGTAGTAGATGCAGAATCGTTTCGATCTACTTGTCATGGACATGATGCCTATATACATGATCATGCCTAGATATTCTCATAACTATGCAATTTTCTATCAGTTGCTCGACAGTAATTTGTTCACCCACCATAATACTTATGCTATCTTAAGAGAAGCCACTAGTGAAACCTATGGCCCCAGGTCTATCTTTTATCATATAAGTTTCCCATCTACTTTTATTTGCATCTTTTTCTTTTCAATCTATATCATAAAAATACCCAAAATATTTATTTTATCTTATTATCTCTATCAGATCTCACTTTTGCAAGTTACCGTGAAGGGATTGACAACCCCTTTATCACGTTGGTTGCGAGGTTCTTGTTTGTTTGTGTAGGTATGTGGGACTTTTGAGGAGCCTCCTACTGGATTGATACCTTGGTTCTAAAAAACTGAGGGAAATACTTACACTACTTTGCTGCATCACCCTTTCCTCTTCAAGGGAAGACCAACGCAGTGCTCAAGGGATAGCAAGAAGGATTTCTGGCGCCGTTGCCGGGGAGGTCTTCGCTCAAGTCAAGACATACCAAGTACCCATCACAAACTCATCTCCCTCGCATTACATTATTTGCCATTTGCCTCTCATTTTCCTGTCCCCCACTTCACCCTTGCTATTTTATTCGCCATCTCTTTTCTGTTCGCCTCTCTTTCTTTTCCTTGCTTCTTGTGTGCCTGTTTGCCCTTATGGCTTTGCCTAAGAACGTTGATCTCCACCTTAAAAGGTTGGATGAAATTGAATTAGATATT